>NC_136265.1:47970034-48080034 GCF_964187855.1 Myxine glutinosa
GTATATCTAAAATTATATCCCCCCCCTCTATTTACATGAAATGGTTTGGTCCAAAGCGAACGGCTTGCGAGTACGGTGACAATCCCCCCCCCCCCTCTATTTACATGAAATGGTTTGGTCCAAAGCGAACGGCTTGCGGAGTTTGGTAAAGAAATCGCCATAGCGTGCACAAACGCGCAGGAAAGCGAATGAATCGCAAAGTAGTTTTAATTAGTTTTCAAACATAGTTTAACGCCAACATAGTTTGCCAACGTGAAATAAATGAATACGCTCTCAAATGTGCCGTCCGAGGCAGAGTCTGTTCGCCACGTTCGGCACACGTGATAGCTCGCTGCTCTCTGATTGGTTGAATCGTTTTTTGGACATAGCTCGGTAACTACTTGTCCGATTAATATGAAACCTTGAAAAGGCACATCCTCGGGCCCCAGCAATATACCTGGCAAGTTTAAAGTATATCGGACCCGTGGTTGTCGAGAAACAGCGGTCACAGACATACAAACATACAAACATACACACAGAGATTACTGGAATTATAGATAGATATCACTAGCACCGGTACCCGCCCTACGGGCGGGGCTTCAATTGGGAGGCCAAAATGAAAAGGCAAAATATCCGAAATTGAAGGCATTTTTTAATTTTAAACGATTCATATAAACATCCGTCAAATCATATCACACGCAAATCATCAAAATCTAAACAGTATTTGTAGAATTTCAATAAAAGCCACATCACTGTTCATATCGGTAAATATTAATCCATCGTGTTCGGAAAAACTGGAAAATTTGAAAATTCGGAAATTGGAAAATTGGAAAAAATTGCAAAAACAATATAGCCTACTAGCAGAAGTACCCGGCATTGCCGGGCGGGGAGGGGAGGGGAGAAGAGGGGGGGGAGGGGAGAAGAGGGGGAGGGGGAGGGGAGAAGAGGGGGAGGGGGAGGGGGAGGGGGAGGGGGAGGGGAGAAGAGGGGGAGGGGGAGGGGAGAAGAGGGGGAGGGGGAGGGGAGAAGAGGGGGAGGGGGAGGGGGAGGGGAGAAGAGGGGGAGGGGGAGGGGGAGGGGAGAAGAGGGGGAGGGGGAGGGGGAGAAGAGGGGGAGGGGGAGGGGGAGGGGAGAAGAGGGGGAGGGGGAGGGGAGAAGAGGGGGAGGGGGAGGGGAGAAGAGGGGGAGGGGGAGGGAGAAGAGGGGGAGGGGGAGGGGAGAAGAGGGGGAGGGGAGGGGGAGGGGGAGGAGGAGGGGAGAGAAGAGGGGAGGGGGGGGGAGGGGGGGGAGGGGGAGGGGGGGGGGGAGAAGAGGGGGGAGGGGAGAAGAGGGGGAGGGGGAGGGGAGAAGAGGGGAGGGGGAAGAGGGGAGAAGAGGGGAGGGGGAGGGGGAGGGAGAAGAGGGGGAGGGGGAGGGGAGAAGAGGGGAGGGGAGGGGGAGGGGAGGGGAGAAGAGGGGGAGGGGGAGGTGAGAAGAGGGGGAGGGGGAGGGGAGAATAGGGGGAGGGGGAGGGGAGAAGAGGGGGAGGGGGAGGGGAGAAGAGGGGGAGGGGGAGGGGAGAAGAGGGGGAGGGGGAGGGGGAGGGGGAGGGGAGAAGAGGGGGAGGGGGAGGGGGAGGGGAGAAGAGGGGGCGGGGGAGGGGAGAAGAGGGGGAGGGGGAGGGGAGAAGAGGGGGAGGGGGAGGGGAGAAGAGGGGGAGGGGGAGGGGAGAAGAGGGGGAGGGGGAGGGGAGAAGAGGGGGAGGGGGAGGGGAGAAGAGGGGGAGGGGGAGGGGGAGGGGAAAAGAGGGGGAGGGGAGGGGGAGGGGAAAAGAGCGGGAGGGGGAGGGGAGAAGAGGGGGAGGGGAGAAGAGGGGGAGGGGAGAAGAGGGGGAGGGGGAGGGGGAGGGGAGAAGAGGGGGAGGGGGAGGGGAGAAGAGGGGGAGGGGGAGGGGAAAAGAGGGGGAGGGGGAGGGGAGAGGGAGGGGGAGGGGAGGGGGAGGTGGAGAAGAGGGGGAGGGGGAGGGGGAGAGGTGGAGAAGAGGGGGAGGGGAGAAGAGGGGGAGGGGGAGGGGAGAAGAGGGGGAGGGGGAGGGGAGAAGAGGGGGAGGGGGAGGGGGAGAGGTGGAGAAGAGGGGGAGGGGGAGGGGAGAGGTGGAGAAGAGGGGGAGGGGGGAGAGGGGAGAAGAGGGGGGATGGGGAGGGTGAGGGATGGGATGGGGAGGGTGAGGGATGGGAGGGGGAGGGGGAGGAGGGGAGGGGGGAGGAGGGGAGGGGGGAGGAGGGGAGGGAGAGGGGGAAAGGGGAGGGGGAGAGGGAAGGGGGAAAGGGGAGGGGGAGGGGGAGGGGAAGGGGGAAAGGGGAGGGGGAGGGGGAAGGGGGAAAGGGGAGGGGGGGAAGGGGAGGGGGGAAAGGGGAGGGGGGAAAGGGGGAGGGGGGAAAGGAAGGGGGAAAAGGAAGGGGGAGGGGGAGGGGAGAGGGGAGAAGGGGTAGCGTGGAGGGGGGAGGGAGGGGGAGGACGGACGGGGGAAGGGAGGAGGAGGACGGAGGGGGAAGGGGGAGGGCCAGTCAACAATGACGTTGCAGTTCTCATGGTCGGAGAGCAGCACAACAATCGCGACATCGTCCTGCATCTTCGAAAGAGCACGAAGCGGATTTTGGAGACTCACCGATCCTGTGACCCACGCCCTCCAGTACCGGCGTTGCCGGGTGGGGGAAGGGAGACCCACACATTCCCAACCCGTACATTCGCCCTCTCGACTCAAGCTCGTATTCGATTCGTATTCGAAATCGAAAGGGGAAATCCTTCGTATTCGAATTCGTAAACACGAAATATGAATTAAAATTTTATTCATATCGCACAAAATCGACACAAAATACGATCGCATAAAGGTGAAAAATGCAATGGCTTTTCGCCCTGAATCACGTGCAAACGTGTGACGTGTGACGGGATATCACGTGATCGCTCTGAGCGAATCAGCGAGCTGCTCGCACTGGCTGAGATTAGCGGGTACTTCGCTGAAATGCGCTGAGGTAAATATGAATAAAAAATATGGATCTCGTCAAATGTTGTTTCGGCCATGTTCGTCCCAGGCTCAACGGCCATGTCTATGCCAAATATCAAGCACGTGAGCCTCTCCGTTTCGGAGTCTGTCGGTAACATTACACACACACACACACACGCACACACACACACACACACAAACTGTGTTTTATATAGCCTATTTTACTCCGGGGGGTCCCAGGGTTACCCACCCAACATTTCGTTGCGATCGGTTCAGCCGTTTTTGCGGTACCTGGGAACGGACAGACATTTGGTGAATTATAGGAAGAGGCGTGAGTAACCGCACGACCGCTGGGAGTTGGTGGTAAACCTCAATATGAGGTCGGTTACTTGGCCAGTATATAATAATACATTTTGTGCAGTTTTTTATTTCAGAAAAAATATATTAGCTAAAAAAATAAAAAATCATGATATCACGATATCACCATGATAGATTTTAAAAATTCTCTGGAACACAGTATCGTCAACGGAGGCCGGAAAGTCGAGTTCCAAAGTGGGCACGGCCACAAGATGTTTTGAACTTTGGTCATAGATAATGTCCCCAACACATTTATTGGGGACATTATCTGAAATATTTGAAATATGAATTTGTGTAATATGAAATTGTGTAATAATATGTAATAATATGAAATTGAAATTGAAATTGTGTAATTGTGTTTGTTTGTGTAATTGTTTGTAATTGTGTATGAAATTGTGTAAAAATATGAAATATTTGAAATATTTGAAATATGAAATATTTGAAATATGAAATATTTGAAATATGAAATATTTTGAAATACCAACTTCTGTCCAGGAAGTCCTTGGTGTCCTTGTGTTTTATACTTCTCCCTCCCCCCCCCCCCCCCCCCCTTCCCATGCCTCTTCCCCCCGGGCCCTCTCCCATTCACACATCTCCCTGCTCTCGGATGTTGTGTTTGTGTGCTTCCCCTTCTCCCCATCTTGTCTTCCGCTCCCTCTTTTTGGGTATTTTGTTTGTCTGGTTGATTTGTTTGTGAAGTAAATGTTAGCTCTTTCACGAGCCTCGATTCAGTATACAAAAAAATAATAATAATAATTTGCTGTCCACATCCCCTTCACCCTGCTGTTTCTGTGGCCAATGGTGATCGCAGATTTTCCAAGCTAAAGTTGTTCAAAACCGACATCCGTTCCTCAATGATGCAACAAACATTTGTTAGACTGTCCACTTCATCAATTGAACAATAAATTGCACAAAACACTCACCTGAAGGAACCTGTTTCTACATTTGGGATACTTAAGGCAGGGAAAGTGAAATTCTAAATTATAATAATCAGCTTTGTTGCAGGAACACACAGTCTGACGTCACGTGATCCATCTATCTATAATTCCAGTAATCTCTGTCTGTCTGTCTGTACGTCTGTACGTTTGTTTGTTTGTCTGTGACCGCTGTTTCTCGACAACCACGGGTCCGATATACTTTTAACTTGCCAGGTATATTGCTGGGGACCCGAGGATGTGCCTTTTCAAGGTTTCATATTAATCGGACAATTACTTACCGAGCTATGTCCAAAAAACGATTCAACCAATCAGAGAGCAGCGAACGATCGCGTGTGCCGAACGTGGCGGGCACACTCTGCCTCGGATGGCACATTTGAGAGCGTATTCATTTATTTCACGTTTGCAAACTATGTTGGCGTTAAACTATGTTTTAAAACTAATAAAACCGAATTTGCGATTCATTCGCTTTCCTGCGCGTTTGTGCACGCGATGGCGATTTCTTTACCAAACTCCGGAAGCCGTTCGCTTTGGACCAAACCATTGCATGTAAATAGAGGGGGGGGATTGTCACCACTCGCAAGCCGTTCGCTTTGGACCAAACCATTTCATGTAAATAGAGGGGGGGGATATAATTTTAGATATAGATATAGTACGGGCATGCCCTAGTATTATAAATTTATATAAAGTGCATTTCTTTGAGTACATATCCCATGAAAAGTGCAGCACAATGAGAATATACAACCAGTAACATATTCTCCTTCCTCATGCGAAATGAATCTGTAATTATAAATGCAGAAGTTTTATTCAAACCAATGCACAATATTAATTTTCGAAACTTGATTGTAGGGGGACCGGGGAGGCCACCTCCCTCTCTCAATGCCAATCCTCGTTAAGTATACAGAACACAAATGGTCTCGCAACATGGGAGTTTTATAGCAATTACAATCATATTGTACACATTTGAATGGGCGGCCATTATTTTCTCGTGCCATCCATATACATATGGAGTACTATCTGACTCCATGATCATTACTCACGCTAGGGAATAATGCATTCGATCGTGTGTGTGTGTGTGTGTGTGTGTGTGTGTGTGTGTGTGTGTGTGTGTGTGTGTTTGTGAACAAGATATCTGGAAAAGTTCTGAACGGATTTGGATGAAAGTTGGTGGGATGATTTCCCTTGGGATAAGGAAGAATTGATTAGTTTTTGGTGAAGCTCAGGATATTATTCCGGATCCACGAATTTTTTGAAGGATTTCTACCATTGGAAGATAGGGTTCATTTTTTTTAACATCATCTTCTGTATATTCTACATTTAACATTGTGATATGAAAATAGTTTTCATATTTGTTGTAAATGTAGTTTAAACTCGTGGTTATGCGTTAGAGCGGTGTATTTTTTAGCAGCATCGTCTTCAATGTTCATTTTTTTTTTCTAATAAAGACACATTCTGTCATTATAAAACCACAAAAGTGTGTATTAGGTTTCCCCGTTTCATAAAATGTATCGTTTGATACGTATAATGCTTTAAAACTTTTTTTTTTTTTTTTTTTTAACCTCAGAAGAGATATCAACATTTACCTCATCGAATGTCAATCGCGGTGTCAGTATTTGATGAACTTATAAAGACTTAGGTGACTTATAAGTGTGACCAGCATGTGCACGGGATTCTTCCCAGAAGAATGAGTGGTCGCATTAGCTTGTACGACTTAAAATGAGCGAGTTTTGTTTTGACGTTTGGGCCAGTTTTACATGTTGTATCCCTAAGGAGTGAAACGAACGCTTTTCCTGGCTTACAAATTTATTTGAAGTCACACATGCCTCAAAATGCACTCACTTATATAGAATTGAACGCTGAATCCGAAAATGTAAGTGAAATTGCCTTGTTTTTTTTTTAACATTATCTTCTATATATTCTAAATATATATCTGTGCGGTGTCTGTCTTGTGTTGTCTTGTCTTGTGTTGTCACTGAACTATTCCCTCAAACTTTTGTGAAATCGTACTATTCCAACTTCACCCACGGCGGGAGTATGCGCTCTACTGAGTGGCGTTCTAGTTGTATTTAAAATGTGAAGCTGTACACGTTTGATTTTTTTAATGGTGTAAAAAACACCAGCTCATTTAATACATGAGAATTAAATGCCAACCACGAAAAAATATAACCTAGAAAGCATGTCAAAATGCAAAGCCCATCCATGTCCGTTTGTATTCAGTCATCTACTTCCTCTTCATCTTCTTTTACTTATTCTTCTTCTTCTTCTGTACTGTATTCTCAAAATAAGGAAAACCGTTTTTTTAAAAATACAAAATAAAAATTGATGATCTTATGCACCCTTGATCTTTGAGCTTTAGATCTAAAAAACAAGTACAAAAAGTTTTAATTAAAACAAAAGCCGCGTCGATGTTACACAATGCCTAGATGCAGCTGTGCCTATAACGTCTATGTTATAGGCACAGGACATTCCTATTGATTCGATTACTTGATGTTATTTTTGTGCAAAGTGAAAATATATCTCAGCAATTTCCCGTGTGTGGCGACGAATTTTTAATATATCTCGGCATTTTCCCGTCTGTTATTTCAGGCGGTGTATGACTGACCATGCCGTGATTTTAAAAATATATATCTCGGCAATTTCCCGTGTGTGGCGACACGTGAACGAAGCTATGCTCCTCTCTCCACATTATTGTGACGACGTATAAATTAAATATTTCATCGTGACGATTGTCATCAAATGGACGAATTTTTAATATATCTCGGCATTTTCCCATCTGTTATTTCGGGCGGTGTATGACTGACCATGCCGCGATTTAAACAAAATATATATATATCTCGGCATTTTCCCGTCTCTTATTTCGGGCGGTGTATGACTGACCATGCCGCGATTAAAAAAAAATAAATCTCAATGGACTTGAAGTTACAGGCCTTTGAGAATTCATTTCGTTCTATAAAGGGCAACTTTCATCGGATTTTCTTCCCGTTTTTTTTCAACCGAGTCTAAAACTATGTTAGCGACTGTGAAAAATTAAATGATATATCGAATTTGATTTGAAATAAAACTGTGTGCGAGAGGAAGACACCATGGGCCTACAAAACAGGCCTCAAAGCTATGCGAGTTAATAAAATGGTGGATTTTTTTGTTTGTTTATTTTTTTTTGTTTTGTATACAAGATCGAGGCTCGTGAAAGAGCGAACATTAATCACACAAAAAGACAAACCGACACATAAAACATATAACATCGGGAGCGGTAGACAAGATGGGGAGAGAGGGGGAAGGACACAAACACAACATTTGAGAGCAGGGACCGAGAGACATGGAGACATCGAGAGATCTGAGAGAGGGCGAGGGCTTTGGGGGGGGGGGGGGCATGGGAAGGGGGCGGTGGGAGAGGTATAAAACATATGGATATTTGTTTATATGAAGCCTCTCCCACAATGGGTGGAGCTATGGTTCCCAGAATGGGTGGAGCTTTGAGGTTTTGTCTTCTCTGCAAGAACAAGAAGAACAAGAAGAAGAAGAACAACAACAACAGCAGAGGGCACTCTATGACCAGCGTCTTGCGACGTGGCTAAAAAAAATAAAAAAAAATTCTAGATTTTCATTGGTGAACCAATTATGTAACCCAATATGTTAATTTTTTTAATTTCAGGTCAATTGGACAAAACTTGCCGATTTTATGCAACCTTGACCTTTGATCTTTTGATATAATAGAAACAATTGACTCATACCTTTTAATTGGTGAACCAATTCAGTGACCCAATATGCAAATTCTTAAAATTTCAGATAAATCAGATGAAAACTGAAGATTTTATGTGATGCTGACCTTTGACCTTTTGACAAAATTCTTAATTTGTCTTCTCCATATTCTCATAATAAAGCTTTGTTGAAAATTTGATGACAAAACTCAAATGGTAAATTAAAATTTCAGGTCAATTGGATGAAAATTGATTTTATGTGCTGCTGACCTTTGACCTTTTGATAAAATTATTAATTTGTCTTCGCCATATTCTAATAATAAACCTTTGGTGAAAATTTGATGACAAATCTCAAATGGTAAATTGAAATTTTATGTCAATTGGATGAAAATTGATGATTTTAGTGACGCTGACCTTTGACCTTTTGGATAAAATTATTAATTTGCCTTCTCTATATTATCATAACTAGCAACGATACCCGTCCTATGGGCAGGGCTTCAATTGGGAGGCCCAAATGAAAAGGCTAAATATCAGAAATTGAAGGCTTTTTTTCTTTTAAACGATTTATATAAACATCCGTTAAATCTCCATCGGTGCAGCCGTTTGTGCGGCACCCGGGAAAATAACGTCATGCGGGAGCAAGTATCAGCAGGATGTGGCAGTGTGGGAGTCCACGTTTCTGATCCTCCTTCATGCCGAAGTAGCCCACGACTTCTCCAAGCATTCCACTCTTCAGATCCGCCATGAGAGATTTAAGTTTTATACTGAAGACGCGTGCAGTTAGTACTCCCGATGTCATATGTACTCCCGATACGTGTTTCCTTCATTGTAAAAATTACCAAATCAATAGTTAAAAGGATTTTGAGCCGATATGTGTTACGGCCTTGGAAAGATCGATGGAGACAGCGATCTGTTAGCGTATACACCGCCCAAATAGCAATGTGGAATTTTCTCATGTAGAGATTAAATGTCGTTTGAACTTTGGCTGAGGTCATTATTTACTTTTAATGATATTTATATACAAATGATGTTTAATGATGTTTATATTGGTTTTGGGTCGTCCTTTCCGCATATCTCGTGGGATTGTGAGTTGGAGAGACGGCCGTGATGGCGGGGAGGGGGTTGGAATTCTCTCAAGCAGGGATTCAACCCGTGTCTTTGTCCGAGGTCACCGAGTCTTTGTAACCGGTCACCGGTCTCATAAAAGGTCTTTGTCCGAGGTCACCGAGTCCGATCGGTGCAGCCGTTTGTGCGGCACCCGGGAAAACAACATCGTCACAATGAAAACATCGTCGCAATGAACGTTATGCGAACGCGAATGTTATGCAGGAGTCCAAAGCTGAGAATGCTGGAGACTAATGCTGAAATTGGAAAAACAATATAGATTATTTTACTCCAGGCGATCCCAGGATTAACCACCCAAAATATCGTTGCGATCGGTTCAGTCGTTTTTGCGGTACCTTCGAACGGACAGACAGACAGACGGACGGACATTTGGTGAATTATAGTAAGATAAATGTTTGGTGAAAATTTGATGATAAAGCTCAAATGATAAATTGAAGTTTCAGGTCAATTGGATGAAAATTGATGATTTTATGTGACGCTGACCTTTGACCTTTTGGATAAAATTATTAATTTGCCTTCTCCATATTATCATAATAAAAGGTTTGGTGAAAATATGACAAAACTCAAATGGTAAACAAGTTATGGACACACACACACACACACACACACACACACACACACACACACACACACACACACACACACACACACACACACACACAGCCACACACACACACAAAGACACAGACACACACACACACACACACACACACACACAAAGACACAGACACACACACAAAGACACACACAAAGACACAGACACACACACACAAAGACACACACACACAAAGACACGGACACACACAAAGACACACACACACAAAGACACGGACACACACAAAGACACACACACTCTTTCACGAGCCTCGATCTTGTATACAAAAAAAAAAAAAACAACACACACACACACACACACAAAGACACACACACAAAGAAACAGACACCCACACACAAAGACACACATACACACACACACAAAGACACACACAAAGACACACAAAGACACACACACACACACAGACACACACACACAAAGACACACACAAATACACACACACAAAGACACACACACACACAAAGACACACACAAAGAAACACACACACAAAGACACACACAAAGAAACACACACACAAAGACACACACACAAAGAAACAGACACCCACACACAAAGACACACATACACACACACAAAGACACACACAAAGACACACACACACACAAAGACACACACACACAAAGACACAGACACACACACACAAAGACACACACAAATACACACACACAAAGAGACACATACACACACACACACAAAGAAACACACACACACAAAGACACACACAAAGAAACACACACACAAAGACACACACACACAAAGACACAGACACACACACACAAAGACACACACAAATACACACACACAAAGACACACACGCACACACACACACACAAAGATACAGACACACACAAAGACACAAAGACACAGACACACAAAGACACAGACACACAAAGACACAGACACACAAAGACACAGACACACAAAGACACAGACACACAAAGACACAGACACTCAAAGACACAGACACTCAAAGACACACACACTAAGACACACACACAAAGACACTAAGACACACACACAAAGACACACACACACACAAAGACACACACACGCACACACACACACACACACACACACAAAGACACACAAAGACACACACACACACAAACACACACATACAAAGACACACACACACACACAAAGACACGCACACACACACACACACACACACACACACACACACACACACACATACACACACACACACAAAGACAAACACACACAAAGACACACACACACATACACAAAGACACACACACAAAGACACAGACACAAAGACACAGACACAAAGACACACACACAAAGACAAAGCCACAGACACAAAGACACAGACACAAAGACACAGACTTAAAGACACAGACACAGACACAAAGACACAGACACAGACACAGACACAAAGACACAGACACAAAGACACAAAGACAGACACAAAGACACAGACACACACACGGAATGGAATGATTGTGTGAAGGCACCAGAGCAGCATTATTTCACATTATTGATTAACAAAAGAAGTGGCAGTGTGTGCGGTTTTTTATTTGAAAGAAAAAAGGGGGAAACAAAATCAAAAGGCAGTGCACACGTTTGCTTCGTTTCATCTCGCAACAAGGAAAGACTAATGAAAGTCTCACCCAACAAGGTTATATTTCACCCAGAGCAGTATATTTCTGCCGTTCCTTCATCATTTATGAGGCAGGCTCGTATCCCTCTGAAATATGAAACTGATCTGTAAAAATATTGTTTTCAAGTCGGACAATTTCTCACCTGAAGTGCTCCTTTCTGCTAATTTGACTCATTAAAAGAGCGTTGAATCCACAGGAATGTAACACTTACTTGCTCCCCATTACATTACTCCCCAACACTTACTTACTCCCCATTCTTTACAATGAGCCACGTTTCAATTTTTTCCATAGAGCAGTTTCAGAGATTATAGAGGGGCAACTTTTTTCGTTTTTTTCCAAGATGGCGCCTAGGACATAGGACATATGACGTCATATTTATCATTAGAACAATTCTACAGGAGGAGCCGCTCATATTCTGAAAATTTCGTGTTCATCGGACCAACAGTTGCATTGGAAAAAAAAATCATACTGATCAGTATGATTACAAATCATACAAAATCTACTAGGCTAGTTATTGTCACCTAACCAACTCAACCACCATGTTTAGTCATTACTCATCCACAACTTTTTGAGATATCGTGCTATATATCGTTTTTGGCCCCAGCCATCAATGATGAAGAATAACCTCAAAATAAAAATTAAAATCTCTGATCCGATTCCCGATCACCAAAATTGAATCGAATCGTTCTTGTCGCACACTCAACCTGTCCACCAAATTTCGTCCGAATTCGTCCATAAATTTTTGAGATATCCTGCAGCTCACAGACAAACAGACAGACAGACAGACAGGCAAACAGACAGACAGACAGGCAAACAGACAGGCAAACAGACAGACACAGTGAAAACAACCTCCATCCACCTTCGCTGGCAGATGCAAGAAAAAGTGCTCAATATTCCGTGTACAGACTAACCAACTTGTGTTTTAGATAAACATTAAACCAGCCAACAAAATGGAACTAATTCCAATAAACGTTGCTAGGCAACCTGAAGTTTATTGTTCTCAGCCATACTTTTCCTTCGTTATGTTCTTTATCGTGTTCATTTAATTTGGGCCAACATTTCCAGAAGAACACATCAAAAACGCTTTCATGCCGCGCTGGTTTATCCATTTGTCAATTGTTATTCACATGTGTGTTTTACTCTGCCCCATTAAAGGGTACCATTATAAATAGGACACACACTGTTCTTTTAACGTTAAAAGCGTTAGATTTGAAAACAAATAAAACTTCACGATATTTCAATAATAATTCTAATGACAGATAAATATTGTGCCAATTAATATAATTACTTCCGTCGTCCCGAGGGTGGATAGAGGTTGTTTCCATCCCTGTTTGTCTGTCTGTGAACAGGATATCTCACAACGTTGTGGACGGATTCGGACGAAACTTGGTGGAGACGTTGGGTATGTGACAAGAACGAAACGATTCGATTTTGGTGAAGATCCGGATGCGGATCAGATAATTTTTTAAGCGATAATTATCCACCATTGGGAGAAAGGGCAAAAAAAACACATTTTTTATTTTTTTTTAATTTTTTTGTTTACAAGATCGAGGCTCGTGAAAGAGCTAACATTAATCACACAAAAAGACAAACCGACACACAAAACACAAAAAACAAGGGGAGCGGCAGACAAGATGGGGAGAGAGGGGGAAGGACACAAACACAACATTTGAGAGCAGGGACATCGGGAGGACTTGGGGGAGGTGGGAGAGGAATAAAACATATGAACACTGCAAGGACTCTGGGGTGAATTACCGTGGGTAGAAAAGATCAAGGTTTTCGATGGGGGAAGATAAGAGATGGTGGTGAACAGCTGTTTTAAAGACCTGGAGGTAGGAGTGGGATTGAAGGGAGTGGGGGAGTTTGTTCCAGAGGCGGGAGAAAAGGGGAATGAAAGAGTGAAGGTGAGCAGAGAGCCTAGACTTTGGCAGTTTAACCATAAGAGGGTTGCAGGCAGATCTTGTGCGACCTGAAGGAATATTGGGGGGACAGAGCACAGAGAGAGCTGGGGGAGCAAGGCCGGAGAGGAGTCGGTAGAAGACAGAAAGACCACCAACCTGCCTGCGGTGAGTGAGTGAAAGGCCCTCGGAGTTGACTACATCGCAGGAGATTCCAATGATTCTGAAAGCTTTGGCCTCAACAGCGTGAAGCCGAGCAAGGTGTGAGGCAGGAGCACCAGCCCAGAGGGGGGAACAGTATTCCATTGAGCTGCGGATGAAAGCCTTGTATGTGGTGAGGAGCTCAGGTGTGCCAAAGAAGGACTTCGCACGACGGAGGATGCCCAGTCGGCGACTGGCTTTGGAGGCCAGCTTGGAAATGTGGTTTTCCCAAGAAAGATCATGGCAGATAGTGAGACCCAAAAGCTTGAGCGACAGAACTTCTTGGAGAGGATTGTTGAGAAAGTAGATGGGAGGGTTGTCCAGTCGGTCCTTTCGGAGAGACATTGTAAGAGTGTGAGATTTGTCAGGATTGAAAGACATGTTCCACTTGTTTGACCAGTCTGTGATTTTGTCCAGGTCTACAGAGAGTGAGGACGCTGCAGACTGCCGATCTGAGGGATGAGGAATGGAGCGGCAGATAGTGGAGTCATCAGCAAAGAGATAGAGAGGATTTTCCAGAGAGTCGGAGAGATCATTGATGAAGACCAGAAATAGCACAGGGCCCAGAACACTACCTTGGGGAACTCCAGCCAGAACAGGAAGGGAAGACGAGAGAAATCCATTCAGGGCCACACGTTGCCTACGACCAGAGAGGAAATCCGCAAGCCATGAGTGGAGATTTCCCTGAATACCATAGGAGGTGAGTTTGGTGAGCAGAGCTGGGTGCCAGACCGTATCGAAGGCACGTGATATGTCAAGTGAGACAGCTCTGATTTCCTGTTTGGCATTGAGGACCTCCATCCATTGTTGAGACAGCAGAAGCAACATGTCCAGAGTAGAATGACCTGGTCTGAATCCAAATTGATGATCAGAGATCAAGCCATTGGAGAAGAGGAAGGATTTGATATCTGAAGCAATGATGGATTCCATGACTTTGCTGATAATTGGGAGCAGGCTGATTGGTCTGTAGTTGCAAGGATCTGTTTTTGCACCTTTTTTGTGTAAAGCGGTAATGTTTGCTGATTTCCAAGATGCTGGCAGATGACCTTGAGCAAAAGAGAGGGTGAAAAGAACAGAGAGAGGGTGAGATAGAGCGGCAGAGCAGGATTTTAGGACCCGAGGGCTGATGCCATCTGGTCCAGTTGCAGAATCAGCGTCGAGGTTTGATAAAAACTTCTCCACCTTGTCAGGAGAGAAGGATACAGAGTCCAGGAGCAGTTGGGTTCGACTGGGAAAGGTGGGAACAGAGAGAGATGGGTTTGGGACACAAGATTTTGAGGCAAACACAGAGTTGAGGCATTCGGCTTTGTCACGTGCGGTGTCAACTGTGTAGCCATTTGAGGTAAGGGAGGGGATGGAGGGGGAACAAACACCAGAAACGGATTTGACCAGACGCCAGCAGGATTTGGAGGAAGGAGACAGGTTTGAGAGTTCAATCTTGAGTGTGGAGAGATAGTGCTTCCTGGCACTCCTGAGGGTAGAAACACACTTGTTTCGAGCTTGGTGGAAGGAACTGAGATTGCCTTCAGTTGGATTTGCCTTCCAAGACGCAAAGGCAAGTTGTTTCAGGGCAACTGCCTCACCACAAGATTCAGTGTACCATGGACGGGAGGAAGGGTAAGACAACTGAAGACGAGATGGGATAAATCTGTGCATGAGAGAAAGCAGTTTGCTTTGGAAGAATTCCCAGGAAGAATTGATGTCAGAGGTATTAGAGATGGGAGACCAGTCCAGTTGATTGATGGCTGCTTGCAGACCGTGCCAGTCCGCCTGAGTGAAATGCCAGACTCGTCGACGCTGAGGAGGCTCTCTGAGAATGGCCAGAGAGATGTCCACTTTAACAAGCACATGATCAGAAGAACCGATTGGAGCAGAAGAAGAGCAGCAGACATTTGCAGGGAAGTTAGTCATAACCAAGTCCAGATGGGAAGATACTCCATTGACTGAGATCCGGGTCGGGAAATTGACAGATTGTGTCAGTCCCAATGAGTCGCAGAAGTCCTTTGCTGAGGTGCCATGGCTGGTGAGAGATGAACCCACACCCAGCCAGCTGGCATGATGACAGTTGAAGTCGCCACATATGAGGAAGAGAGAGTTTGGATGAGTTGATAGAAGTTGGTCCATGTTGTCCGACAGAGAAATGTAAATGGAGTCATCACTGTTTGGAGGACGGTACAGAACACATATGAACAAAAGGTGGGAGCGGAGAGGAAGCCGTAGCCAGAGGTACTCCTGTGGGTGGGGTGGAGAGAGGGCAGTGCAGGGAGAGTGAGGAAGAGAGTTTTTTTTTTTTTTTTTTTTTTTTTTTGTATACAAGATCGAGGCTCGTGAAAGAGCGAACATTTATCACACAGAAAGACAAACCGACAAACCGACACATAACCGACAAACTGACACATACAACAAACATCGGGAGCGGTAGACAAGATGGGGAGAGAGGGGGAAGGACACAAACACAACATTTTAGAGCAGGAAACGAGAGACATGGAGACATCGAGAGATCTGTGGGAGGGAGAGGGCTTTGGGGGGGAGGCATGGGAAAGGGGGTGGGAGAGGCATAAAACATATGGGCACTCCCATGACTACCAGGAAAGAAGTTGGAATTACAAACAAGGTGGATCTGGGGTGAATTAGTGGGGGTAGAAAAGATCAAGGTTTTGGATGGGGGAAGATAAGAGATGGTGGTGAATAAGAGATGGAGATGGTGGTGAACAGCTGTTTTAAAGACCTGGAGGGAGGAGTGGGATTGAAGGGAGTGTGGGAGTTTGTTCCAGAGGCGGGAGAAAAGAGGAATGAAGGAGTGAAGGTGAGCAGAGAGCCGAGATTTCGGCAGTTTAACCATCAGAGGCTTGCTGGCAGATCTTGTGCGACCTGTAGGAATATTTGGGGGACAGAGCACAGAGAGAGCTGGGGGAGCAAGGCCGGAGAGGAGTCGGTAGAAGACGGAAAGACCACCAAACTGCCTGCGGTGAGTGATTGAGAGGCCCTTGGAGTTAGCTTCATCACGGGAGATTCCAATGATTCTGAATGCTTTGCTTTCAACAGCGTGAAGACGAGCTAGGTGTGAGGCAGGAGCACCAGCCCAGAGGGGAGAGCAGTATTCCATTGAGCTGCGGATGAAATCCTTGTACGTGGTGAGGAGCTCAGGTGTGCCAAGGAAGGACTTCGCACGACGGAGGATGCCCAGTCGGCGACTGGCTTTGCAGGCCAGCTTGGAAATGTGGTTTTCCCAAGAAAGATCATGGCAGATAGTGAGACCCAAAAGCTTCAGCGACAGAACTTCTTGGAGAGGATTGTTGAGAAAGTAGATGGGAGGGTTGTCCAGTCGATCTTTTCGGAGAGACATAGTAAGAGTGTGAGATTTGTCAGGATTGAAAGACATGTTCCACTTGTTTGCCCAGTCTGTGATTTTGTCCAGGTCTTCAGAGAGTGAGGAGGCTGCAGACTGCCGATCTGAGGGAAGAGGAATGGAGCGGCAGAGAGTGGAGTCATCAGCAAAGAGATAGAGAGGATTTTCCAGAGAGTCGGAGAGATCATTGATAAAGACCAGAAAAAGCACAGGGCCCAGCACACTGCCTTGGGGAACTCCAGCCTGAACAGGAAGGGGAGATGAGAGAAATCCATTCAGGGCCACACGTTGACTACGACCAGAGAGGAAGTCCGCAAGCCATGCATGGAGATTTCCATGGATACCATAGGAGTAGAGTTTGGTGAGCAGAGCTGGGTGCCAGACCGTATCGAAGGCACGTGATATGTCGAGGGAGACAGCTCTGATTTCCTGTTTGGCATTGAGGACCTCCATCCATTGTTGAGACAGGAGAAGCAGCATGTCCAGAGTAGAGTGACCTGGTCTGAATCCAAATTGATGATCAGAGATCAAGCCATTGGAGAAGAGGAAAGATTTCATATCCGAAGCAATGATGGATTCCATGACTTTGCTGATAATTGGGAGCAGGCTGATTGGTCTGTAGTTAAAAGGATCTGTTTTTGCACCTTTTTTGTGTAAAGCGGTAATGTTTGCTGATTTCCAGGATGCTGGCAGATGACCTTGAGCAAAAGATAGGGTGAAAAGAACAGAGAGAGGGTGAGATAGAGCGGCAGAGCAGGATTTTAGGACCCGTGGGCTGATGCCGTCTGGTCCAGTTGCAGAATCAGAGTCGAGGTTAGACAAAAACTCCTCCACCTTGTCAGGAGAGAAGGACACAGAGTCCAGGAGCAGTTGGGTTCGACTGGGAAAGGTGGGAACAGAGAGAGATGGGTTTGGGACTAAAGATTTTGAGGCAAACACAGAGTTGAGGCATTCGGCTTTGTCACGTGCGATGTCAACTGTGTGGCCATTTGAGGTAAGGGAGGGGATGGAGGGGGAACAAACACCAGAAACAGATTTGACCAGACGCCACCATGATTTGGAGGAAGGAGACAGGTTTGAGAGTTCGTTCTTGAGTGAGGAGAGATAGTGCTTCCTGGCACTCCTGAGGGTAGACACACACTTGTTCCGAGCTTGGTGGAAGGAACTGAGATTGCCTTCAGTTGGATTAGCCTTCCAAGAGGCAAAGGCAAGTTGTTTCAGGGCAACTGCCTCACCACAAGATTCGGTGTACCATGGACGGGAGGAAGGGTAAGACAACTGAAGACGAGATGGGATAAATCTGTGCATGAGAGAGATCAGTTTGCTTTGGAAGAATTCCCAGGAAGAATTGATGTCAGAGGCAGTGGAGATGGGAGACCAATCCAGACGATTGATGGCTGCTTGAAGCCCGTCCCAGTCGGCCTGAGTGAAATGCCAGACTCTTCGACGCTGAGGAGGCTCTCTGAGAATGGCCAGAGAGATGTCCACTTTGACAAGCACATGATCAGAAGAACCGATTGGAGCAGAAGAAGAGCAGCAGACATTAGCAGGGAAGTTTGTCATAACCAAATCTAGAAGAGAAGAAACTCCATTGGCTGAGATCCGGGTCGGAAAATTGACAGATTGTGTCAATCCCAGTGAGTCACAGAAGTCCTTTGCTGAGGTTCCATGACTGGTGAGAGAGGAACCCACTCCCAACCAGGTGGCATGATGACAGTTGAAGTCACCACATATGAGGAAGAGAGAGTTGGGATGAGTGGATAGAAGTTGGTCCATGTTGTCAGAGAGTGAAATGTAAATTGAGTCATCACTGTTTGGGGGACGGTACAGAACACATATGAACAAAAGGTGGGAGCGGAGAGGAACCCGTAGCCAGAGGTACTCCTGGGGGTGAGGAGGAGAGAGGGCAGTGCAAGGAGAATGAGGAAGAGAGTTTTTGATAAAGATAGCCACCCCACCACCAGGACGAGGCTCAGGTCTATCATACCGGAAGAGGGAGTAACCAGGAAGAGATATTGAGGAATCAGAGACATCTTGAAGGAGGAAAGTCTCTGTTAAGCAGATCAAGTCTGGATTGTCAGAAGCAACCTGTATGGAGAGATCAGTCAGGTTTGAGCGAAGGCCCCGGATGTTTGAGGTCCATACCGTTAAAGAAGAGAGAGGGGGAGCATCGGGTACAGGACAGGGGAGGGGAGGAGTAGGGTAAGATGAAGGATGAGAGGGGGAGGTAGGGAGAGCAGTTGATGGTGTGTCAGAGATTACAGAAGAGTTCCAAAAAAGGGAAGGATGAGGAGGATGAAAGGTTTGGTGGTGAAGGGATGAGGCAGAGTGAGGGGTTGTTTGAGGGGGGGCATGGGACAGTAGAAGGTTGGGGGGGGTGGAGGCATGAGATAGAAGGGAGACGAGGTGGGGAGGAGGCAACTTTGAGGAGGAGGAGGGGGGAGGAGGGAGAATTTGAGAGGAATGGTATGGGGGGAGATTTGAATGAGAGGAATTGGGGGGAGTTTTGAAGGGGAGGAGTGAGGCGGGAGTTTAGGAGGGGAGGGGCAAGGGGGGAGTTTAAGAGGGGAGGGGCAAGGGGGGAGTCTAGTAGTGGCGGGGCAAGGGGGGAGTTTAGGAGTGTAGGGGCAAGGGGGGGGATTTGGAGGGGAGGGGCAAGGGAGGAGTTTATGAGGGGAAGGGCAAGGGGAGAGTTCAGGAGTGGAGGGGCAAGGGGGGGGATTTGGAGGGGAGGGGCAAGGGGGGAGTTCAGGAGTGGAGGGGCAAGGGGGGAGTTTAAGAGTGGAGGGGAAAGGGGGTAGTTTAGGAGTGTAGGTGCAAGGGGGGGGATTTGGAGGGGAGGGGCAAGAGGGGAGTTTAGAAAGTGGATGATTAATGAAAGACGAACATTGATAACAAATTGGGTTTGTTGTGATTTTCAAGTTAGCAATCCGATTCAGAACGATGGAGGAGGGATGGAATGAATGTGAATTTAGACCATGTAGTGAGGGAGACGTATAAGATATTGAATTTCTTTTTTTTGACGTGGAATGAGTTGGAGAGGAAATTGAGAAAAGCCTTTTAAATAGGAAGAAAAACAGCGTGTTGTAATATACCACTGAATAAACCACTGAAGGGGAAAGGGTAAACATATTTAAAATAATATTTAAACAGAACCGTGAACAATCTTATATGCACAAAAATACCAACGGGGGGAGGGCCGAGAGGGACCACCACGAGTCACGTGAACAGGGCAAAAGGTGGATGGCAAGGAGATAATGGGGGCGGGGCGAAAAGCACCGCGATACACCTGGACAGAAAGTACAGGATGAGACAACGGCACACGTGGAGAAAAGAAAAATAAATGTTTTTTGGGGGGGGCGGGGGGGTGGGGTGGGGTGGGGTGGGGATTTAAAACGTTAGACAGAGAGTATTACGTTCGGTGTAGAAGGGAAAAACAGAGCCAAGCAAAACACGATGTAGGGGACTTAAGTTAACAAACACCGACAGGGGTACAAGGCCGCACACGAGGCGCAGAACAGGATTAATTAATTACGAGTTACAGGAAATTCAAACCAAAACTAACTTTTTGTTAGTTGTTAGTTAGTTTTTGTTAGTTTTGTTACCTCCAAAACTAACTAACCAAAACTAAACCAAAACTAACAAAACTAACAAAACTAACTAAGTTTTTGATAAAGATAGCCACCCCACCACCAGGACGAGGCTCAGGTCTATCGTACCGGAGGAGGGAGTAACCAGGAAGAGATATTAAGGAATCAGAGACATCTTGAAGGAGGAAAGTTTCTGTTAAGCAGATCAAGTCTGGATTTTCAGAAGCAACCTGAATGGAGAGATCAATCAGGTTTGAGCGAAGGCCCCGGATGTTTGAGGTCCATACCATTAGTGAGGAGAGAGGGGGAGCATCGGATGCAGGACAGGGGAGGGGAGGGGTAGGGTCAGATGAAGGGTGAGAGGGGGATGTAGGAAGAGCAGTTGATAGTGTGTCAGAGATTACAGAAGAGTTACAAGAAAGGGAAGGATGAGGAGGATGAAAGGTTTGATGGTGATGGAATGAGGCACAGTGAGAGTTTGTTTGAGGGGGGGCAGAGGAAAGTCGAAGGTTGGGGGAGGTGGAGGTATGACATAGAAGGGAGACGAAGTGGGGAGGAGGCAGCTTTGAGAAGGAGGTGGGAGGAGGGAGAATTTGGGATGGATGGTTGGGGGGGAGATTTGAAGGGGAGGGGCAAGGGGGGAGTTTAGAAAGTGGATGATTAATGAAAGATGAACATATATAACAAATTGGGTTTGTTGTGATTTTCAAGTTAGCGATTCGTTTAAGAACGATGGAGGAGGGATGGAATGAATGAGAATTTAGAGCATGGAGTGATTTGGAATCAAAAGAGATTGAATATTTTTTTGAAATGGAATGAGTTGAAGAGGAAATTGAAAGGAGCCTTTTAAATAAGAAGAAAAACAGCGTGTTGTAATAAACCACTGAATAAAACACTGAAGGGGATAGTTGAAACATATTTAAACAGAACTGTGAAGAACAATCCTATATTGACAAAAATACCAATGGGGAGAGGAAGCCTAGAGCGACGACCACGAGTCACTTGAACAGGGCAAAAGGTGGAAGGCAAGGGGAAAATGGGGGCGGGGCGAGACAGCGCACGTGGGCAGAGGCAAAAGCACACGAGGAGAAAGGGAAATAAAAGTTTTTTTTTTGTTTGTTTTTTTGTTTGTTTTTGGGGGGGTGTGGGGGTTACAACGTTAGACAAATAGTAGATGTTTGGTGAAGCTTGGTGGAGAAGGGGAAATCAAAAAAGCCAGCAAAACAGCGAAGGAAGGAACAACCTTCGACGGGGGAAGCCTTCGGCTGCAAGGCCTTGCTCGTGACGCGGCAAACAAACGATTAATATATGAAAGATAAACACCGAGAAACTTCCAAGGGCGACACTATAAGTTCACACACCGAACGATAAATACAGTTTCGACAAAATACAATTGTGAACAGACTTAACTTTGAAAAACGTGGAGACCGTGTGGACCGTCGAAAACCCCTGCCACCGTCTCCAAGATCTCGCGAGATCTCCTATCATATAGTATGATATCTCAAAAAGTTATGGACCTTTTCGAACGAAACTTAGTAGACACGTTGGGTTTGTACAAGTCCATTCGATTTTGATGAAGATCCGTATCTGGATCCGGATACAAGACATTTTTAAAGTTTTAATGATATAAAACAAAACTTGGTGGATGAGTTAGTTAGATGTTAAGAACAAACCGAAAAAGGATGGGGTGAGATATAGAACAATACAACATAAACTAGAAAGCCACTCAGTAGAGCGTATACTCCCGCCGTGGGTTTAGATGGAATATTAAGTTTTGTTTAACATCCCCTCTCCCATGACGAACTGGCTAATGGGTCATGGGTACATGGTCATGGGTACAAGGTCATGGGTACAACTACATATGGGCAGGGTACAGCCCGAAGTGGAGATCGGTTTCTGAGGTTCGGGACATGGAATGTAGGGACAATGACAGGGAGATCAGGAGAAGTGGTGGAAGTATTGGTCAGAAGAAGAGTGGACATATGTTGTGTGCAAGAGACGAGATGGAAGGGAAGTGGTGTGAGAATGGTGAAGGTTAGGCAGGGACAGAAATACAAGTTTATGTGGCAAGGGTGCCTGGAGGGAGTGAATGGTGTTGGTGTCCTGTTTTCTGAGGAGTTTGTAGACAGTGTGGTGAGTGTGACTAGAGTGAGTGATAGGATGATGATGGTGAAAATGATGATTGGAAAGCTCTTGGTGAACGTCATCTCGGGATATGCTCCGCAGGTTGGTTGAAGCGAAGAAGAGAAGGACAAGTTCTGGTGTGCGATAGAGAAGCTGATGGAAAACGTGAAAGATGAGGAAGTTGTTGTGGTAGGAGGAGACCTAAATGGACGTGTGGGAAGGAGTATGGATGGTTTTGACGGAGTTCATGGGGGTTACGGATATGGTGTGAGAAATGGAGAAGGTGAAAGGATTTTGGAGTTTGCTGATGGAGCTGATATGTTGATTTGTAATACTCAGTTCCAGAAAGAGGATAATAAGCTTGTTACATAGACGTCAGGTGGGTCGACAACAACCGTTGACTACCTGATGGTGCGTAGGCGAGATAGGGGGCACCTCCGGGACACAAAGGTGATCCCGGGGGAGTAGGCTGTTTCACAGCACCACTTGGTTGTCTGCGACATAAGGGTGAAAGGTGCGAGGAGAGCTCGGCGGGTGAAGTACCAACCGAGAATGAAGTGTTACGGATTTATGTGAATTTATGTGAATTACTATTCAGGTCATTGCTTATTAATGTTTATTCGATTAAAGGTTGTTGTGATTAAAGGGTCAGGAGCGCTTCTGGGGAAAAGGAGACCGGAAACGGAAGAAGAAAAGAAGAAGACAAGGTCCGGGAGAAGCGGCGATCTTCTTCTCATCGCCCAGCTCCGACGCGAGCGGTGTCGATATTGAGCAGCGTGGGGAACGCTGCGTTTGAAAGCCCGTCTGGCGAGAGGAGTTACCTGCGCGGGGTAATTACCGGTTACGCGTCAAGTTGCCGTGGGTTCGTGCACGGAACCAAGCGTCCGGCACAGTTCGCCTCAACATCTACAAGGACGCGTACGGGTCGCACCTTGGGCCTCGCGCGCTTTGCGAGCCGCGCCTTGCGAGCCGCGCCTTGCTTTGCCCGCTTTGCTTTGCAAGGAGGTGTGCGCTGCAGCAGCTGTTCCCGGTACGCGACGTGCACGTTTGGAGCACGTCAGCCAGGGGTTCGTTCAACCGCCCGTGTGCGGAGAAGTCGACCTTCACCTTGTTCTGGAGGGGCCCAGAGACATTGTGAGGGACAGTGACCATTGAGGGGTCGTGAGTGGGGAAAGGGGGGAAATATATGAGATGGCCATCTTAGTAATATTGTTGATTGACGGTTGATGGTTGTTGATTGATTGGGGAATATATTATTGATTAATCCGGATCCTTGGTGTGGGGTTTCTTATTGACTGGAATTCATATTGATTGCGTTACGAAAGCGTATAAATCATAGATCTTTCTGGCGGAGTTCCTCTCACGGTCCGGGGGTCACCGAGACCAGGTAGTCACCGGGAGGACCACGTAGCAGAAGGTGTGGAGGTTGAAAGAGGTGACAGTAAGGGAGGCATTAAAAGAGAGGCTGAGTAGGGTCGAGGATGATGTGGTTGAGCTTGATAGTGGTTGGATGTCAATGAAAGCTAGTCTGTTGGGAGCCGTTGGTGAGGTATGTGGATGGACAAAAGGACCACCGAGGCACTCGGAAACATGGTGGTGGGATGATGAAGTTGGAAAGAGGATTGACGAGAAGAGGAAGAAGTTCAAGGAGTGGCAGAAGGCGAAGGGTACGGGAGCAGAAACAGCAGGGCATGAAAGTTATAAGGCAGCCAGGAAGGCTGCAAAGAAAGAGGTAGCAAAGGCGCAGGAGGCATGTAGGAAAATGTTCGGAGAACGCTTGGATTCGAAGAGGGTCAGAAAGCAGTATTCAGGATTGCAAAGCAGATAGCGAAAGAGAGGTGTGATGTGATGGGGGTGAGTTGCTTGAAGGATGAAGTGGGACAAATCGTTGTCGACCCAGATGAAATTAAAGGAAGATGGAAAAGATATATGGAAATGCTGTTGAATACAGAGAATGAATGGGATGGCAATATGGAGAGTAACCCAGTTTTAGGACCGGCAGAGAAGATAACTGAGAAGGAAGTTGAGGAAGCGATAAAAGCAATGAAGGGTAGAAAAGCGGGAGGGCCGACGGGAGTTGTGGGAGATATGTTGAAGGCAGCAGGAAGTTGGGGCGTGAAGAGAATGACAGAGATCTGTAATCTGGTGGTGAAAGAAGGCCGCATTCCAGTGGTTGGGAACTGAGTACCCTCGTCCCTCAATACAAGGGGAAAGGTGACCCTCTGGAGTGTGGCTCGTACCGAGCGATAAAGTTATTGGAGCATGGGATGAAGGTATTGGAAAGGGTGTTGGGGAGGAGGATAAGGAAGAAAGTGAAGATTGACGAAATGCAGTTTGGATTTATGCCAGGAAGAGGAAAGACAGACACGCTTTTCATTGTGAGGCAGTTGCAGGAGAAGTACATGGAGAAGAGGAAGAAGTTGTTTCTTGGGTTTGTTGATCTGGAGAAAGCATTCGATAGGGTTCCACGCAAAGTATTGACATGGGCATTGAGGAAGTTAGGAGTGGAGGAATGGTTGATCAGAGTAGTGATGGCAATGTACAAAAGAGCGCGCACAGCTGTACGGACTAAGGACGGGAACAGTGGTGAGTTTGAGGTGAAGGTGGGAGTGCATCAGGGGTCGGTACTAAGTCCACTACTATTTGTAGCTGTGATGGAGGTGCCTGCTCAGAACGTAAAGGAGGGTTTACCGTGGGAGTTGTTGTATGCAGATGATCTGGTGTTGATTGCGGAAAGTATGGATGGACTGAAGGAAAAGATGAACAAGTGGAAGGAATGTATGGAGACAAAAGGTCTGAAGGTGAATATCGGAAAGACGAAGGTGATGGCAAGTGGTAACGCATGTGGTGAGGTGGAAAGAACTGGGAAGTGGCCCAGTGCTGTGTGTAGGAAGGGTGTCGGCGTGAACTCCATTCAATGTACAATGTGCGCTGAGTGGGTTCATCAAAAATGTAGTGGTCTGAGAGGGTCATTAACCAGTGTGGCAGCTACATTCAAATGTAAGGTGTGCACATAGGGAGCTGCAGATGGAGGAAATGTTGAGTTGGATCTTGGAGACGGCGTGAAGCTGGAAGGTGTGAAAACATTTTGCTACCTCGGAGACATGCTGAATGGAGAAGGTGGATCAGACTCGGCAATGGTTGCTAGAGTGAGATGTGCATGGAAGAAGTTTCGGGAACTGAGTGGCGTGCTGATGATGAGGGGAGTGTCGTTGAAGCTGAAGGGAAAGGTGTATGCTGCATGTGTGAGAAGTGTTATGATTTATGGGAGCGAGACATGGGTAATGAACGTAGAGCAGCAACGAAGGTTGGAAAGGGTGGAAATGCGAATGGTTCGACGGATGTGTGGAGTATCGTTGAGAGAGAGGAAGACAAATGATGAATTGTGAAATATGATGGGAATAGAGCCTGTGATTGATGCTGTGAAGAGGAACAGGTTGAGATGGTTTGGTCATGTGTTGAGGAAGGATGAAAGTGACTGGTTGAGAAGAGTGATGGGAATGAATGTAGAAGGAAGTAGAGGATGGGGAAGACCGAGAAAGACTTGGCTAAAGATGGTGGAAGAAGAAATGCGGGCAAGGGGGTTAACGAGGAGAGATGCAGAAAATAGGGCAAAATGGAGAAGATTGTCATGGGGACCACAAGGCTAACTCCCGCTCTAGTAGGGAAAATGGCCTTTAAAATGCATGTTGTTGTTGTTGTTGTTTAACATCCCCTCTCCCCAAAATTAGAGGAGAAAAACATCATTTAAGAATAAGAATAAAAGATTTAATGCAGTAAAACAGAAAAAATCTTTCCCAAAAAAATTCCCGGATCCGGAATAATATCCTGAGCTTCGCCAAAAACTAATCAATTCTTCCTTATCCCAAGGGCAATCATCCCACCAACTTTCATCCAATTCCGTTCAGAACTTTTCCAGATATCTTGTTCACAAACACATGAACACACGAACATACGAACACACACACACAAGGATGGACACGATCGAATGCGTTACTCCCTGGCAGGAGTAATAAACCTGAAAATCGCAGAGCCAGAACCAGAATTATTTATTTGGTCTGGGAAGCTCATGCGAGGTTTCTTCTTCTTCAGCCTCTCACAACCCTGGGTGAATATGCGATCTTTTTTTTAAAAGTTGGAATTTTGCCAAATCTGTTTTATTCGTTTGTTAATATACCTCATCCATTGACAAATCTGGAATTGTAATTTTATTTGAGGTTCAAATTAACCCGGGAGACTGTGTCAAACGATACCTGCAAGTCTGTACATGTGATAAATTAATTAATCGTCCACTGTCGAAGACTCTTCTTCTTCACGCAATAACAACTTCTAGCTTCCAGACCGTACATCCAATCATCTTCAAATTTTGCACACTTGTTACTCTTCATGACGTCTAATTAAGTATGAAGTTTCACGTCAATCAATGAAGTGGTTCAAGAGATATAAATGTTTTTATTATTTGCGTTTAATTAACGATGTCTGCCAAACCACGTGAGCTATCGCAAATTCCAAAAGCACATTTTAGTAGACTGATATGCTGAACAGATTTCTTAAGTTTCCCCTCGATTGGATCACAAATGAGGGAGGAGCTAGGTTTTAAAGGTTTGTGCTTCAAACGTCATAACTCTGAAACCATGTGAAGCATGACGTCATGCTCGCTGACGTTTTTGTTCGTCATGGGTATGCGATTCTGCCTGCAAAGGTTGGCCTCGATCTGCTTAGGGGTTTTGGAGAAAATTGGATTTTAGTGTTTTTCACTCAAAACAATATGGCGGCCGAACCACGTGACCTGTGACATCATAATTACCATTAAAATATTCTACAGACCGAGTCCCTCCAATGGTAAAAATTTGCTCTCAATCGGTCCAATTATTGCAGAGAAAATGGTTTTTAAAGGAAAACAGAAAAAAAATTCCCAAAAAAATTCCTGGATCCGGAATAATATCCTGAGCTTCACCAACAACTAATCAATTCTTCCTTATCCCAAGGGCAATCATCCCACCAACTTTCATCCAAATCCGTTGAGAACTTTTCCAGATATCTTGTTCACAAACACACAAACACGGACGGACACGAGCGAATGCATTACTCCCTGGCGGGAGTAATTATAAATAGTAAAAATCATTATTAATGAAACCTTTATATAAACACATTATTTAAAATGTCAAATAAAAACTAAAAAACACATTTTCATTATTTGCAAGGAGATGCAATGCAACATGCAGAAAATCCGTTCAAAGGTTTTGAATTTTTTTTTTAATAACAGTTCAATGCTGAGGTTCATCTTTTTCATGTATTTTCCCCAGCCACTGCAAAACAGGCTCTGGCACAGGAGTTGAGAACCTTCAGGTCATCTGGTCCGCAATGCTCTGGTAAAAGATGGCAATCAAGGAAATGCTCCATTGTTTGAGGAGCCTCTCCACAGTCATAATTGGTTGGGCCATTTTGAATATGTCCCCACAATTTTGTCCAATTCTGGTTTTGAGGCTATTGAGACACATCCAGGTTGGTCATGTCTCACTGGCTCCTTTTGGAAAGGACTCCTCAGTGTCAAATGTCAGCTTGTGAAAGCTTGATTGCAGGTGCCTTGGCCAATCATCTATCCTGCAGCTGTGGGGGTTACCATCTAGGGGCTGTACTGCAAGAAGGAAACTATTCCTGGACTTCAACCTCTTGGCTGCTGGCTCATGTTGAAAGAGTGGGTGACGTGAGTTACGTTCCTGCTTGGCTCTGTTTGTGAGGAGACTGGACTTCTGATCGAACGTGGCGCAACATGACAGAGCAAATAGTGGTCGCCCACTCACGTTGGTTTAAGGCAACCTGAAATGGCTTTACAGGCCATGTTGAGGACTGTATCCATATTCTTCACATGTGAGAAACGGCCCCAAATAGGACAAGCATATTGTGCTACCGAATAGTACAAGGCGAGTGCAGTACTTTGTATGATCCCTAGATCTGTTCCCCATTTAGAGCTGTTCAACTTCCTCCGCAAGATGTTGTCTGTGGCTCGTCAGGATGTCATCAGATCTGGCGTCACCACCACAGATTTGTTGTGCGTCACCACTTCAATGCCAAGTAGATCATTCATGGTGAAAGGTCTGGTGAAGTTAGGGTCCTCCTGGTCATCATTACCAGGCCTTGGAAGTTTAATTCTACAATGATGATGATCTGGCTTTCCACGGTTGTACACGAGGAACTGGTGAGCGGATTGGTCTGCTGTGACCTCATGTCAAGGTTGTGCTTTCGTGGTCATTTCCCTGCATTCTTATGGTCTTCCAGACATTTCTGCTGCTGTGGATCATACTTGTGGAATCAATTGGCTCTTGCCACTTATTTCGCCATTCCTCTGATATGCCATTGATAAGTCTCTCTCAAGATTTCAGGGTATCATCCCCAAAGGGATAAATCTGGAACAGTTATTGTAGTCCTTGTAGAGTTCATTAGCATCCTGAGACAGTCCTGGGATGTAATTCATCCGACAGCCTCTCAGGCTATTGGTCTGAAAGGACATTTTCATAATCTCCACAAAAGCATCATAGTTAGTGGGGGAATCTGGTAGGTCTTTGATTGCAGCATCCAGGTCTACTGATAATTTCTCCAAGATCACCTTTTTCAGGTTGAAACGTCGGCGGAAGGGAAGTGCAGGGGGTGCAACTACTGCATGGACTTTTATTCCAACAGGTCAGTTTTGGGAGTTTGAATTAGTTCCAGGACATTTTTCTCACATTGGTTAGCAATGTGGTTTGAAGCAAACATCAGGTATGGGTCTCAATGATTGTCGGGGGACTGGGGGGCTCAGAGCCATGTCTATATCTGCTGCTGTTGAAGGAACGATTTTTTCTTTTTCCTTTTTGTACCCAAGATCGAGGCTCTTGTAAGCTCAAATTAGGTTTTTTTTAAACCATAAACGGACACATAAAACATATAATGAAGGGAGCGGGAGACAATATGGGAAGAGAGAGGAAAGCACACAAGTACAACAGTCGTGAACAGGGACATCGGGAGATCTGTGGGAGGGAGAGGGCTTGGGGGGAAGGGGCAGGGGAAGGGAGGAGTGCGAGAGGTAAAAACAAAAGGACCCTGCTAGGACTTCAAGGAAAGAAGTCACTATTTCAAAAAAGTGGATCTGGGGTGAATTAACGGGAGTAGAAAAGATCAAGGTTTTGGATGGGGGAAGATAATAGATGGTGGTGAACAGCTGTTTGATAGACCTGGAGAGAGGAGTGGGATTGAAGAGAGTGAGGGAATTTGTTCCAGAGGTGGGAGAAAAGAGGAATGAAAGAGTGAAGATGAGCAAAGAGTCTTGATATTGGCAGTTTCACAAGAAGAGGGTTGCTGGCAGATCTTGTGCGACCTGCAGGAATATTGTGGGGACAGAGCACAGACAGAGCTGGGGGAGCTAGGCCGGAGAGGAGTGGGTAGAGGACAGAAAGACCACCAACCTGCCTGCGGTGAGCCAAGCTAGGTGAGAGGCAGGAGTACCAGCCCAGAGGGGAGAGAAGTATTCCATTGAGCTGCGGATGAAAGCCTTGTATGTGGTGAGGAGCTCAGGTGTGCCAAGGAAGGACTACGCGCGACGGAGGATGCCCAGTCGGCGACTAGCTTTGGAGGCCAGCTTGGAAATGTGGTTTTCCCAGGAAAGATCATGGCAGATAGTGAGACCCAAAAGCTTGAGTGACAGAACTTCTTGGAGAAGATTGTTGAGAAAGTCGATGGGAGGGTTGTCCAGTCAGTCTATTCGGAGAGACATAGTGAGAGTGTGAGATTTGTCAGGATTGAAAGACATGTTCCACTTGTTTGACCAGTCTGTAATTTTGGTAGCTTGGTAGTTTTGTGAACTTGGTAGCTTTGTATCATTAACTTCCATCCAACCAGCTTTGAAATAATTCCCCATCTCCTTGTTTGTCTCTGAGTATCCCCAAAGTCCACTACGGCTGTTGAAGTCCCCTTTCACCACATTAACAGAATTTATCAGTGAAACCATCTCGGAAAGAGAACTCCTCATTAGGTGGCTTGTAGACTGTTCTTACGGGTGAGAATTAGATAGGTCAGCTGGATGTTAATGATTTCAATGTTACCAAGTTCTGACATGGAGGAAATGTCAACAGCAACTTCGCTGTGGACAAAAACATCACTGCCATGCTGCTCATGAGGTCTCTCGAGGTCGAGGTGTGTGTCTGTCTGTCTGTCTCTGTCTCTGTCTCTGTCTCTGTCTCTGTCTCTCTCTCTCTCTCTCTCTCTCTCTCTCTCTCTCTCTCTCTCTCTCTCTCTCTCTCTCTCTCTCTCATAAATGTCATACCTGGGATCCTTGAAGCTACACGATGTGCCTGTTTTAGCCAAATAATGTCACGTTAAATTCTTATGCAAATATCTGCCAGAAGATGTTTGGCTGCTGAAAGACCTTCGACGATGAACGATGCATGACCTGAAAATGACCCTAATTTGCGACGTTGTAGCTTGCCGACGTCTAAGTCTGGATTGGACTGCAGAATCATGTTTAGCACTCTCGTGTACAGATCAAAAAGTTGGTGTTTGATAGGTAGGTGGAGCGAGGTAGAAGGATTGGCAGGCAAAAGCCTGGTGTGCTGAGTGGTGGTAAGTGGGTTGGACGTGCTCGGTGGTGGACATGTTATCTTTCAGGTAGTGTGCATAATTTAATGTATAATATCATGAAATATGGAATGAGAGATATGAATATGTAATGTACATTAAATTGTCTTGCAAGAAAAGTTTGAATAGCGTTTTGGCTTTGATGGTTTGACTTGATGCAATCGAGGTTATGGATGTGGGTAATCTACCAATGTGGATCTGCAAATTTGGAGAGGTTCTCGGCTGAAAGGATCAAAACTTCAGATCTATATCCACTGTTTGGAGAGGTTCTGGGCTGAAAAGATCGAAACCATAGATCTAAGTCCGCCATTTGGAGTGGTTCTGTGCTAAAAGGATTGAAACCTCAGATCTAAATCTACCGTTTGGAGAGGTTCTGGGCTAAAAGGATCGAAACCTCAGATCTATATCCACCGTTTGGAGTGGTTCTGGGCTAAAAGGATTGAAACCTCAGATCTAAATCTACCGTTTGGAGAGGTTCTGGGCTAAAAGGATCGAAACCTCAGATCTATATCCACCGTTTGGAGTGGTTCTGGGCTGAAAAGATCGAAACCTCAGATCTAAGTCCGCCATTTGGAGTGGTTCTGGGCTAAAAGGATCGAAACCTCAGATCTATATCCACCGTTTGGAGTGGTTCTGGGCTGAAAAGATCGAAACCATAGATCTAAGTCCGCCATTTGGAGTGGTTCTGGGCTAAAAGGATTGAAACCTCAGATCTAAATCTACCGTTTGGAGAGGTTCTGGGCTAAAAGGCTCGAAACCTCAGATCTATATCCACCGTTTGGAGTGGTTCTGGGCTGAAAAGATCGAAACCTCAGATCTAAGTCCGCCATTTGGAGTGGTTCTGGGCTGAAAAGATCGAAACCTCAGATCTAAGTCCGCCATTTGGAGTGGTTCTGGGGTAAAAGGATTGAAACCTCAGATCTAAATCTACCGTTTGGAGTGGTTCTGGGCTGAAAGGATCGAAACCATGAGGAAGAATGGTGCCTAGCTGATGATGCGTGCGGTCAGGAAACCGGTGAATTACTTACAGTTTCAGGATCTTACTTCAGGTAAGGGAACTGCTTTAAGGGTTACAATTAAAATAACGAAACATTTGATCTAACATTTGTCGAAACTTCATCTGAGCTTCTTCTCTGTTCTGACATCTATCAACATCTATTGTCCAGGACATCTATCGACCCTTATAATCCAAGGTAAAAGAGAACTTGCCAAAGAGAACTCATCAAAGAGAAAAATGTTCTTGTGTTGGCCTCTCCAGCTACAAATTCGACATTCTTGTTTTGGGAGAGAATGTCGCATCATTGGCAACATAATTTTTTTATTTTACTTTATTCGAGTAACAATACGAAGTGGAAATTGTGAGGTCAAGAAGGACTCTCTAAATAAGGTTAATTCACTTGACTTGGAGAAGTTGTCGTCTTGGGGTGTATGGTTGCTGTCCTTAATCTATCACTGACTTCTAATGACAAGAAATCCGTCATCAAAACCATTAATTGCCTCTGCTCATCTCAAATGGGGTGTCTTGGGAAAGGCTGCAGGTTTACAAATGTCTGTTCCACAGTGGACTGATCAATGTGATGTATTGCTTGTTTCTTGTTGGCCACTATTACTTGCACGCAGCCAACATGGAGAAATAATTTATTTTTCAGGCCAGCTTCCACCTCGTGCAAGTCTTCTATGAAATAGCGTCTTTCAATCAGAGAGAATATTTAATGTGTTTGGTTTCCTTAGTTTCTTTAGAGATGTGGTGGCGGGAAAAAGAGTAGATAAGTTTAAATTGGAATTAGATAGGTAGCCAGATCCGTTGTAGATAGAGGGGAACAAGGGTATTGGCAGGACTTGGAGGTTGCTTATACATGCATGGGAGATGGTATCTGGTGGTGGTGTAGCGCAGGCACGATGGGCTGAATTGCCTCATCCTGTGCCAAAGTTCCTTGTATGTCCTTATAACAAGCATACTTTAGAAACATGCTCAAAAGGATACTTCTTAAAGCAGATTTTAAATGCATGTACAGTACTGTGCAAAAGTTTGGGTTATTTTCACTTTTGTTTTTTTTATTTATGTTGAATGCTCCAGGCACAGACTATCTAGACCTCATCGAAACCAGGCCTTAAATAAAAGAGAAGAAAAGGGAAAAGTGTATGACGTTTGTTTGTGAGAAAGAGGTTGAAGCTACCCTGGAAGCAATAGTTTGAGTGCGACAGAAAGGAAGACCAGCAATCCTGACACGAAGAGTGTAAGATGGTTCCGGGCACCACTTTAACGCTCCGAAGTCAGAACCGTAGCACTACCCTGGGAGGTTGATGTCTACAACCTACTACCTAAAATTGGTTGTTTGATAAAATTGGTGCTATTCCTCATTAAACATTTGTACAATATAGACGACATTGCCAAAAGTATGTGGACACCCGAACATCACACCCGTATGTGCTCGTCGAACATGTCATTCCAAAATCATGGGCATAAATAAAGAGTTGGTCCCCCATTTGCTGCTATAACAGCCTCCACTCTTCTGGGAAGGCTTTCCACAAGATGTTGGAACATTGCTGCGGGGATTTGCTTCCATTCAGCCACAAGAGCATAAGTGAGGTTGGGCACTGATGTTGAGCGATGAGGCCTGGCTCGCAGTCGGCGTTCCAATTCATCCCAAAGGTATTCGATGGGGTTGACGTCGGGGCTCTGTGCAGGCCAGTCAAGTTCTTCCACACCGATCTCGACAAACCATTTCTGTATACACTTTGCTTTGTGCATGGGGGCATTGTCATGCTGAAACAGGAAAGGGCCTTCCCCAAACTGTTTCCACAAAGTTGGAAACACACAATCGTCTGTAGCGTTAAGATTTCCCTTCACTGGAACTAAGGGGACTAGCCCGAACCATGAAAAACAATCCCAGACCATTATTCCTCCTCCACCAAACTTAACTTTCAGTTTACACAATGCATTTGGGCAGGTAGTGTTCTCCTGGCAGCTGCCAACCCCAGATTTGTCCGTCGGACTGCCAGATGGTGAAGCGTGATTCAGAGAATGTGTTACCACTGCTCCAGAGTCCAATGGCGGCAAGCTTTACACCACTTCAGCCGACGCTTGGCATTGCACATGGTGATCTTAGGCTTGTGTGCGGCTGCTTGGCAATGAAAACCCATTTCATGAAACTCCCGCCAAACAGTTGTTGTGCTGACGTTGCTTCCAGAGGCAGTTTGGAACTCGGTAGTGAGTGTTGCAACCGAGGACAGACGATTTTTATGCGCTATGCGCTTTAGCACTCTCTGGTCTCATTCTGTGAGCTTGTGTGTCCTACCACTTCATGGCTGAGCTGTTGTTGCTCCTAGACGTTTCCACTTCACAATAACAGCACTTACAGTTGCCCGGGGCAGCTCTGGCAGGGCAGAAATTTGACGAACTGACTTGTTGGAAAGGTGACATCCTATGATGGTGCCACGTTGAAAGTCACTGAGCTGTTCAGTATGGCCCATTCTACTGCCAATGTTTGTCTATGGAGATTGCATGGCTGTGTGCTTGATTATATTATATACATGTCAGCAATGGGTGTGGCTGAAACAGCCAAATCCGCTAATTAGAAGGGGTGTCCGCATACCTTTGGTCATGTAGTGCATGTCATTGATAATTCAAATTTCGGTGAAAGTCCATTTAATTGCGAGGAATCACTTAAATATTCTCAGATCCGGATCCGGTTCTTCACCAAAATGGAAACAATTCGTCGTTATCACACACCCAACCTCTCCACCAAATTTTGTCGGAATCCGTCCATAACGTTTTGAGATATCCTGCTCACAGACAGACAGACACCCAAAATGGAAACAACAGACAGAGGTGAAAACATAACTAATGTCCACCTTCAGTGGCAGAGCTAACTCCAATGTAATGCATTTCATGATATCAAACGCAACACCTCGTAGCGTTTTCATAGAACCGATCAGTATACAAATAATTGAATTAGCAACTCAATATTGAGAATAATTCCGGGCGTCTAGTGGAATGGTTTGGTTAACTTTGAACAGTCTAGTCTGGGTTCCATCCTTGGCCTGGAATTAAACTGATGTCCTGCTGTTTTCAAAAATTTCCAGCAGCAGCAGTCGTTGTATACAAGAAAGAGGCCATTTTTTCTAAATTTCAGAACATTCCAACAACCTTTCATTTTGATCTTGAGATGCTAACTGCACGTTATCTTTTCTTCAGCATCATCACAACTCTGTTGCCTGAAACGACAGTGAATTTTACTTTTTTTGTGCTGTGCCAGTCTGTCACAAGATGTCAGGTCAAGAAACCATTTAAACATGAATCTGCCATTTTCCACAACGTGGCCAGATGCCCCGAGCATTGTTCATTATAAATTTGCTGTGCACCTACGTCACGATATATGTGACAGCACAGGCAAACGGTCTAGATTCCAGCATCTTCGATGAATCGGAGAGCTTGCCAATGTTTGCACATTTCACATGTTATGATGAAAATGTTTTGAACATTCGACTTAAAAACGATTTTTCAACAGAAGTTGAGATGACATTCAAGTTCCTTTAAGAGCAGGTGGTGACCTAAAAAAAAATTGATTGATGTTTTTTTTCTTTTTTACCGTTGTTTTTTTGCCGTTGTATTTTTGACCGTTGTTTTTTTACCGTTGTTTTTTGACCGTTGTATTTTGACCGTTGTTCTTTGACGTTGTTGTTTTGACTTTGTTTTGTGACTGTTTCTTGACATTGTTTTGTGACTGCTTCTTTTACATTGTTTTGTGACTTTTTGACATTGTTTCATGACTGTTTTTTGACATTGTTTCGTGACTGTTTTTTGACATTGTTTCGTGACTGTTTTTTGACATCGTTTTGTGACAGTTTTTTTTTTACATTGTTTTGTGACTGGTTTTTTGACATCGTTTTGTTTCTGTTTTTGACATTGTTTTGTGAGTTTTGACATTATTTTGTGACTGTTTTGACATTGTTTTGTGACTGTTTTAGCATTGTTTTGTGACTGTTTTGACATTGTTTTGTGACTGTTTTTGCCATTGTTTTGTGACTGTGTTAACATTGTTTTGTGACTGTTTTGTGACTGTTTTGACTGTCTTGTGACTGTTCTTGACATTGTTTTGTGACTGTCCTTGCCCTTATTTGTGACTGCTCTTGACATTGTTTTGTAACTGCTCTTGACATTGTTTTTGTGACTGTTCTTGACATTGTTTTGTGACTGTTTTGACATTGTTTTGTGACTGTTGACATTGTTTTGTGACTGTTGGCATTGTTTTGTGACTGTTGACATTGTTTTGTGACTGTTGACATTGTTTTGTCACTGTTGTTGACATTGTTTTGTGACTGTTGTTGACATTGTTTTGTGACTTGTTGACATTGTTTTGTGACTTGTTGACATTGTTTTGTGACTGTTTTTGACATTATTTTGTGACTGGTTTTTACATTGTTTTGTGACTGGGTTGTTGACATTGTTTTGTGACTGTTTTGACATTGGTTTGTGACTGTTTTGACATTGTTTTGTGACTGTTTTAGCATTGTTTTGTGACTGTTTTGACATTGTTTTGTGACTGTTTTAGCATTGTTTTGACTGTTTTGACATTGTTTTGTGACTGTTTTTGACAATGTTTTGTGACTGTGTTAACATTGTTTTGTGATTGTTTTACATTGTTTTGTGACTGTTTTGTGACTGTTTTTGACTGTCTTGTGACTGTTCTTGACATTGTTTTGTGACTGTCCTTGCCCTTGTTTTTGTGACTGTTCTTGACATTGTTTTGTGACTGTTTTGACATTGTTTTGCGACTGTTTTTGACATTGGTTTGTGACTGTTGGCATTGTTTTGTGACTGTTTTTGACATTGTTTTGTGACTGTTTTGACATTATGTTGACCGTTTTGGACATTGTTTTGTGACTGTTTTTGACATTGTTTTGTGACTGTTTTTGACATTGTTTTTGTGACTGTTTTGACATTATTTTGTGACAGTTTTAGCATTGTTTTGACTGTTTTGACATTGTTTTGTGACTATTTTTGACAATGTTTTGTGACTGTGTTAACATTGTTTTGTGATTGTTTTACATTGTTTTGTGACTGTTTTGTGACTGTTTTTGACTGTCTTGTGACTGTTCTTGACATTGTTTTGTGACTGTCCTTGCCCTTGTTTTGTGACTGTTCTTGACATTGTTTTGTGACTGTTTTGACATTGTTTTGCGACTGTTTTTGACATTGTTTTGTGACTGTTGGCATTGTTTTGTGACTGTTGATATTGTTTTGTGACTGTTGATATTGTTTTGTGACTGTTGACATTGTTTTGTGACTGTTGTTGACATTGTTTTGTCACTGTTGTTGACATTGTTTTGTGACTGTTGTTGACATTGTTTTGTGACTGTTGTTGACATTGTTTTGTGACTTGTTGACATTGTTTTGTGACTGTTTTGACATTATTTTGTGACTGGTTTTTACATTGTTTTGTGACTGGGTTGGTGACATTGTTTTGTGACTGTTTTGACATTATTTTGTGACTGTTTTGACTGTTTTGTGACTGTTTTGACATTGTTTTGTGACTGCTTTGACATTGTTTTGTGACTGTTCTTGACATTGTTTTGTGACTGTTCTTGGCATTGTTTTGTGACTGTTCTTGGCATTGTTTTGTGACTGTTTTTGACATTGTTTTGTGACTGTTTTGACATTATGTTGACCGTTTTGGACATTGTTTTGTGACCGTTTTGACATTGTTTTGTGACTGTTTTTGACATTATTTTGTGACTGTTTTGTCATTGTTTTAGCATTGTTTTGTGACTGTTTTGACATTGTTTTGTGACTGTTTTTGACATTGTTTTGTGACTGTGTTTGACATTGTTTTGTGACTGTGTTTGACATTGTTTTGTGACTGTGTTTGACATTGTTTTGTGACTGTTTTACATTGTTTTGTGACTGTTTTGACAGTGTTTTGTGACGGTTTTGGACATTGTTTTGTGACCGTTTTGACATTGTTTTGTGACTGTTTTGACAGTGTTTTGTGACGGTTTTGGACATTGTTTTGTGACTGTTTTGACATTGTTTTGTGACTTTTTGACATTGTTTTGTGACTGTTTTTGACATTGTTTTGTGACTGTTTTTGACATTGTTTTGTGACTGTTTTTGACATTGTTTTGTGACTGTTTTTGACATTGTTTTGTGACTGTTTTTGACATTGTTTTGTGTCTGTTTTTGACATTGTTTTGTGACTGTTTTTGACATTGTTTTGTGACTGTTTTTGACATTGTTGTGTGACTGTTTTTGACATTGTTTTGTGACTGTTTTTGACATTGTTTTGTGACTGTTTTTGACATTGTTTTGTGACTGTTTTTGACATTGTTTTGTGACTGTTTTTGACATTGTTTTGTGACTGTTTTTGACATTGTTTAGTGACTGTTTTTTGAAAGACAAATTCGCTCGCTACTCTTCTCCAGTGTTAAAGGAAATACAGATCGACCGGATTGCTTGTTTGGTAGGATGTTTCAACACCGAGCAATTTGATTCAAGGTCAACTCCTGGTGGCTGAATCAGAATAAAGCCATAGTTGCATGTGCAGTGCAAAGAAGGGGCATCGCATCACTGAGTTTATTCAACTCCGTTAGCCAATGACACTGGTCTGAACCTGGTTATAACTGTGGGTACAGCGGGCATGGTATCACTCCAGAGTTAGACTGGCGTTGTTGACTACCTGGACATCATTATAATCATTGCAAACAAAGACGGCTGTCCATTCTGCAATGGTTGATATGTTGGCAAGGTACACTTGACAAGTAATGCTTATGATTGAGGGGTTGTGGGGTTGTGGTGGAGGAAGGGAAGTGAAGCGAGGGTTGAGGAGTTGTCATGGGGAGTTTGAAGGCATTGGCTAGGGAGGGCATTCAAACTTTAAGGTTGGGAGGGGAAAGGTTGAGGATTTTGGGTTGGTTGGAGGTGCAGGTTTATGACTTTGGGCTTGGGAGGGGGGTGGGGGGGGGGGTCGGATTGATTACGATTCCTTACGATTACGTTGATTACGATTACGTTGATTACGATTGATTACAATTACGATTACGATTACGATTACGGCTTCCCCCTCTTCCCCCTCTCTTTTGTGTCCTTCCCCCTCTCTCCCCATCTTGTCTGCCGCTCCCCTTGTTTTTTGTGTTTTGTGTGTCGGTTTGTCTTTTTGTGTGATTAATGTTAGCTCTTTCACGAGCCTCGATCTTGTATACAAAAAAAAAGAAAAAAAAAAAAAAAGAAAGGCAGTTGAGGACTTCTTCAAGTCACATTTTACATTGCGCAGAAGTTCCAGGGGTTCCTAATAGTAAATAACATTACTTTTTTTAAGGTCCATAATCTAGGATCTAGAGTCCAGACAGAGCTTTGGAGCATCCACCACAAGTCTAAAAACGTTTCAAGGCTAAAACCAATCCTGGACAGATCGCCACTGTCACAGATATATACAGTGCATTCAGAAAGTATTCAAACCCCTTCACTTTTTCACATTTTGTTATGTTGCAGCCTTATGCTGAAATCGTTTAAATTCATTTTTTCCCTCATCAATCTACACTCAATACCCTATAATGACAAAGAGAAAACAGGATTTTAGGAAGTTTTGCAAATTTATTAAAAAGAAAAAACTGAAATATCACATTGACATAAGTATTCAGACCCTTTTCTATGACACTTGAAATTTAGCTCAGGTGCCTCCCATTTCTCTTGATCATCTTTGAGATGTTTCGACACCTTGATTGAAGTCCACATGTGGTAAATTCAATTGATTGGACATGATTTGGAAAGGCACACACCTGTCTACGTAGTATATAAGGTCTCACAGCTGACAATGCATATCAGAGCAAAAACCAAGCCATGAGGTTGAAGTAACTGCCTGCAGAGCTCAGAGACAGGATTGTGTCGAGGCACAGATCTGGGGAAGCCTACAAAAAAAAAATTCTGCTGCATTGAAGGTTCCCAAGAGCACAGTGGCCTCCATAATTCTTAAATGGAAGAAGTTTGGAACAACCAGGACTCTTCCTAGAGCTGGCTGCCCCAAACTGAGCAATCGGGGGAGAAGGGCCTTGGTAAGAGAGGTGACGAAGAACGCGATGGTCACTCTGGCTGAGCTCCAGAGATCCTGTGTGGAGATGGGAGAAACTTCCAGAAGGACAACCATCACTGCAACACTCCACCAATCTGGGCTTTATGGCAGAGTGGCCAGACGGAAGCCTCTCCTCAGTGAAAGACACATGAAAGCCCGCTTGGAGTTTGCAAAAAAAGCACCTAAAGGACTCTCAGACTGGAGAAACAAGATTCTGTGGTCTGATGAAACCAAGATTGAACTGTTTGGCCTCAATTGTTAGTGTCATGTCTGGAGGAAACCAGGCACTACTCATCACCTGCCAAATACCATCCCAACGGTGAAGCATGGTGGTGGCAGCATCATGCTGTGGGGTGTTTTTCAGCAGCAGGGACTGGGGGACTGGTCAGGGTTGAGGGAACAATGAACGGAGCAAAGTACAGAGATATCCTAAATGAAAACCTGAAACAGAGTGCTCAGGACCTCAGACTGGGCCGAAGGTTCACCTTCCAACAGGACAATGACCCTAAGCACACAGCCAAGACAATGCAGGAGTGGCTTAGGGACAACTCTGTGAAGGTCCTTGAGTGGCCCAGCCAGAGCCTTGACTTCAACCGAATCGAACATCTCTGGAGAGACCTGAAACTGGCTGTCCACCGACTGTCCCCATCCAACCTGACAGAGCTTGAGAGGATCTGCAGAGAAGAATGGCAGAAAATTCCCAAATCCAGGTGTGCAAAGCTTGTCGCATCATACCCAAGAAGACTTGAGGCTGTAATCGTTGCCAAAGGTGCTTCACCTAAGTACTGAGTTCAGGGTCTGAATACTTATGTCAATGTGATATTTCAGTTTTTTCTTTTTAATAAATTTGCAAAACTTTCTAAAAGCCTGTTTTGTCTTTGTCATTATGGGGTATTGAGTGGAGATTGATGAGGGAAAAAATGAATTTAAACGATTTCAGCATAAGGCTGCAACATAACAAAATGTGAAAAAAGTGAAGGGGTCTGAATAATTTCTGAATGCACTGTAAATAGGAAGGGATTTCTTGACTTACTCATTAATAAATTATCTCATGAGAAATATTAATAAAGTGTTCCTGTTACTCAGCTTGTTCTCCATAATTTACCACAATGACTCAATAACATTTCCATCTGGTAAATGAGCAGGCCAGGAAAGATGTTTCACTTCACTCTCATCATCTTCAAATCTGGATTCAATATTTACAGCCGTATGTATTCGAGCATTATCATCTTGCAAAATAGCATCTCCTTCATGAAACAGTTTCTATCATGAGATGCAATTGGTCACCAAGGATGGTGTCATAGTCATCAGCAGTGATTCCACCGTGTTCTGCAACAAATGGGCCTAATATATTCCATGAGATTGCTTCCCAAATCATTACAGAGCTTCCTCCTTGCTCGACTGTTGGTATAAGGCAGTCACCCAGAGATCGACATACAGGATTGTGTACCCCCGCCTTCACAAAGTCGAGGCCATGACAGAGTTGGAGAGAGGGAGGGAAGAGGGAAAGGGCCGGACCATGGGGACCGATCGGCACTCTGACCGTGACCACGCTGCCCTGACAAATCCGGGCAGCAGGGAAGAATGTGGAAGATTTGGCCCCTGATAAACCTAAACAACGAGTGGGATATCATGTTCTATGAACTCTCTAGTTGTTGCTGCCATAGTTCTTGTCCCCTCTTCCAAAGATTTTCTCCATCCATCTTTGAATGATTTTTTTCATCCATCTTTGAATTAATGACGTCATTGCTTTTAATACTAGTACCGACTGCAAAGCCGCAATGAGCCGGCGAAGCCAAAGCCTTTTGCCACTATTTTACCCATCACTATGGTATCAGTAGGTTAGGTAGTTGGTAGTAGGTAGGTGTAGTAGGTACCGTACCTGGTAAGACTTGGTAAAAGAGAAGAGCAGACAGTCCTCCCCAATACCTGCATACAATAAATGTCACAAGAAGCTTAAGGAAGTAACGATACGATGTGCTAGCTTAAGGCCTATTTTAAGAAATTTTAACTGGGCTTAACATACGTTTTTACAGTATGTGTGTAGTCTTCTAACTTCAGTCGCTGGCAGGACTGGTTCTCTCCGGGCACGGCAGCTTCCTCCACCAGAAGACGTTAGCTTGCAGTGATTAATTCGGTGAATTCCGTCTCAACTTCGGATATTTCCGGCCGTGAAAAAACTATCCGTATTTCTAAACTAAATATGTAAACCGCTTATACCATATTTCTGGCCGTGAAAAACTATCCCGTACGGCTGCGAGATTTCTAAAAAATAATTCTTCGTCAATGTTAGAATATTTGACGCCGTTTTCACCCTCCGAAACGCGTAATAATATTTTTTCAAATGCTCGAATCTCATTGGTTCTGGTGTTTGACGACGATTTTCGTTGAAGATAACGAGGTTGGTCTTAACGTATTTTAATTACTAATTAGAGGTTTCATTAGATTGTGAATCAAAGAACGACGGGTGAAACAAACTCCTATTGAACTTTTTCGCAATTGTTTTATGCAAACTTCCGCATCCGGTCGATGGCGGCCACCATTGAGTGATTTCATTTTAGAAATATTTTTGCAAATGCTCGACTCTCATTGGGTCCGGTGTTTGGTGACGCGTTTTGTTGAAGATAACCAGGCCCGTGCGGGCCGATGTTGGTCTTAAATTATTTTATTAATACATTGGAGGTGCATAAGATTGTGAATCAAACGATGACGGGTGAAAGAAACTCCTAATGAACGTTTTAAATTTGTTATGCATACTTCCGCATCCGCAAGATGGCTGCCTCCACTGCGCTTCGGATTCTCGAGCCAAGGCATAATCAGGTTTTCAACATAATATGTACTCGTTTATTGACAACACCGGCTTCGCCGGCTATAATGTTCGTAGTTTGGATACGCACGAGGAAATTTGGTGCAGGAGGAGGCCATTTCGCCCATCATGCCTGCACTGCACGAACTCCAGCAACCATCACCCATTGACACACACACACTACCTACAAAGTCCTGCCAGTATCCCCGTAGCCCTCTATCTCCAATGTATCCATGGACCTATCTAATTCCCAATTAAACTTATCCATCCACTTCCACCACCTTTCTGCGGAGACTATTCAATGCATTAGCCACTCTCTGACTGAAAGACCCATGGCTTAATACTGTCCTGACTCTCACCTTCTCGACTCTCAAGCTATGGCCCATGGCCCTCATATAGTCCACTCTGCTGAAAAAACTCCACTACACATATATTGTCCACACCCATCACTGTCGTAAACATCTCCATCAGATCCCCTCGTAATCACCTCCTTTCTAATGTAATCCTGTCTCCTTATGTCTCCTGTTATGCTCCTCGTAGCATAGTCTACCTAGGCCTTGAACCAATCCAGTAGCCCTTTGCTGAACCCTCTCAATAGCAGCTGTCTTTCCTGTAGCCCTTGTTAGTCTGTGTGTTTACTGATGAGATTATAACAAGGAATAACTAGAAAGCATCTGAAAATGCAAAGCCCGTCTGTGCATCCATTTGTATTCAGACGTATTCTTCTTCTTCCATATGATAAAAAAAAAATAGTGTAAAAACTAGAACGGCACTCAGTATAGAGCATACCTCCGCCTTGTTGGCCATATCACTCAATGGTGAAGAATCACTTAAAAAATTAAATAACCTATCCGAATTCATATTCAGATCTTCCCCAACATCAAATCGATTCTTCCTTACGACACACAACCTCCACCAATTTTCGTCCAAATCAGTCCATAACTTTTTGAGATATCCTGCTATGTCCAATTGTTGGGCCAATCTCCCAATGGTGAAGAATCATTAAGAAAATTAAATAATTCTCATATCTGAATTCATATTCAGATCTTCCACAACATCAAATCGATTCTTCCTTATGACACACAACCTCCACCAATTTTCGTCCAAATCCGTCCATAACTTTGTGAGATATCCCGCAATGTATAGTTTTTGGCCCAATCTCCCAAAGGTGAAGAACCACAAAAAAATTAAATAATTCTCATATCCAAATCCATATTCAGATCTTCACCAAAATCGAATCTGTTTGTCCTTGTCAGACACTCAACCAGTCCACCAGGTTTCGTCCAAATCCGTCCACAACTTTTTGAGATATCCTGCTGTGCCCCATTTTTGGGCCAATCTCCCAATGGTGAAGAATCATTAAGAAAATTAAATAAATCTCATATCCGAATCCATATTCAGATCTTCACCAAAATTGAATCGATTCTTCCTCGTCACACACACAACCTGTCCAACAAGTTTCGTCCAAATCCGTCAACAACTTTTTGAGATATCCTGCTATGTACCATTTTTGGCCCAATCTCCCAATGGTGAAGAATCATTAAGAAAATTAAATAATTCTCATATCCGAATCCATATTCAGATCTTCACCAAAATTGAATCCATTCTTCCTGGTCACACACACAACCTGTCCAACAAGTTTCGTCCAAATCCGTCAACAACTTTGTGAGATATCCTGCTATGTACCATTTTTGGCCCAATCTCCCAATGGTGAAGAATCATTAAGAAAATTAAATAATTCTCATATCCGAATCCATAATCAGATCTTCACCAAATTCGAATCTATTTGTCCTTGTCAGACACCCAACCTGTCCACCAAGTTTCGTCCAAATCTGTCAACAACTTTTTGAGATATCCTGCTATGTATCGTGTTGGCCCTATCTCATAAAGGTGAAGAATCACTTTGAATTTCTACTAGCTGGATCCGAATCCGGTTCTTCACCAAAATCTAATCATTTCGTTCTTGTGACAATGTGACATACTTCTCTGCCAAATTTCGCCGAATCCGTCCACAATATTGAGATATTTTGTTCACAAACAAACAAACAAAAACAGGGGTGAAAACACAACCTCCATCCACCTTTGGTGGCAGAGGTAAAAATGCAAAATGAAAATTGACGATTTTATGCAACCTTGTTCTTTTGATCTAAAAAAACAACAAAAAAAACATTCAGCTTCTAGCTTTTGATTTGTGAACCAATTCAGTGACCTAATATGCAAATTCTTAAAATTTCAGGTCAATCGGATGAAAATTGATTTGATGTGACGCTGACCTTCGACATTTTGACCGAATTGTTAAAATTCTCAAATTTCTCCATATTCATAACAAAGCTTTGTTTTAAATTTGATGACAAAACTCAAATGGTAAATTGAAGTTTCTTGTCAATTGGGTGAAAATTGGTGATTTTACGTGACGATGACCTTTGACCTTTTGACAAAGTTATTAATTCGCCTTCTCCGTATTATAATAATAAAGCTTTGGTGAAAATTTTATGACAATAGCTCAAATGTTAAAAAAAAAAAGTTACGGCCCGGATACACGCGCACACGCGCACACCCACACAAGTGACTACAAAACCCCGTCTTCTGCTTTAACAAGGAAATTATATACAGGAAAAAGAGATGTGGCCTGCGCTTGTGCCACACCAGGCCCGCGCAACATAATTGATAATGATATCGATAGAGCATATGCTGTCACTGACGTCCTTCCCTATTCTCCGGTTAAAGCTACTATTTTTAATTGACCGATTCTGCTTCTCCACGACAGGAAGCGTGCATGCCCATGCTCTCAGCAAAGGGTGGGAGTTCTGTCAGGCATGACGTGAATTTTTCTGACACCAGCTTATTTGGCCTGACGAAGCATAAGTTGAAAAGGGCTTTTTGGGAATGAGGTTTGAACCTCATTTTGAACCTTTTCATACGTTGCACCTTTTCATAAGCTGAAAAGGGTTGAAAAGGGCCAGACCTTAGGGCTTTTTGACCTATTAAGCCTTGTAGCTCCAGGATAGAAAACGTTGCACACTCCTACCTGTCAGAGACTCAAAAATAAACGAAACTAGAACAATGCGACTGTGTCACCAATATGCCTCCACATCGTCCCACAACGGGTAGATGCCATCACTCTGCATATGTATGGGTAGGGGGTCACGTTTGTGAAGTTTAGTGTTGATTGGATAAGGTTCGTGTTTCTATTCCGAATGGCTGCCAAACCACATGACCTATGACATCATCATTTTCAAACGATATGCAACAGTGCTGTTAGATGATATTTGTAAAATTTTGCATCGATAGGGTGAGTGGTTTCAGAGATATAATTATTTAATATTTTCCTTCAATCCAATATGGCTGCCAAACCATGTGACCTATGACATCATTTTCCAACTATATGCAACAAGATATTTGTATAATTTCGCATCGATAGGGTGAGCGGTTTCAGAGATATAATTATTTAATATTTTCCTTCAATCCAATATGGCTGCCAAACCATGTGACCTATGACATCATTTTCCAACTATATGCAACAAGATATTTGTATAATTTCGCATCGATAGGGTGAGCGGTTTCAGAGATATAATTATTTAATATTTTCCTTCAATCCAATATGGCTGCCAAACCATGTGACCTATGACATCATCATTTTCAAACTTTATGCAACAAGATATTTGTAAAATTTCGCATCGATAGGGTGAGCGGTTTCAGAGATATAATTATTTAATATTTTCCTTCAATCCAATATGGCTGCCAAACCATGTGACCTATGACGTCATCATTTTCAAACTTTATGCAACAAGATATTTGTAAAATTTCACATCGATAGGGTGAGCGGTTTCAGAGATATAATTATTTGATATTTTCCTTCAATCCAATATGGCTGCCGAACCATGTGACCTATGATGTCATAAATTGAATATTTCAATACAAATCGTTCATAGATCATGTGCATGCAATTTCAGAAAAAAAGCTCAACAGTAAAAAAATGGGCACAAAATGCACAAAAAGGAGGGAGCAAGAAGGATAAAAGGAGAACAATCGTGGCGTTAGTTTTGCCTCTGAACGCAGCCAAGCCGAGAGTTCATAATGGCCTGGATATAGCAGAATTGTTTTCATATCAAAATATCATAAAAACATCCAAAGTACAGCCCAGGGGCATTGTATCCTGCCTGGAAAAGCGCTTGGAAATGGAAACTCTTCTTTTATTTTCGTGCCGAAACCCAAGTGCAATATCTTCCTCGTTAGCCAGTTTACTGACGTTTATTTAAAGGTGACGTGCATTTCTTCAACAACAACTGAAAACTGCATGGCTATTAATATTGTATTTTATATTTAGCTTCGGAAGGCAAAAGGCTTTTGTTTGCGACGAATGGACGAAACGAATCAATAATACATACTCTGCCCTGGGGTGGGAGAGCGTGGCAGGGACGATCCCCTTTAGCACGTGGGAGAGAATGTTCATTTCTAGGATGTGAAACACGACAATTTGCGACCTTCCTTTGAATTAACACGAGTCCCCGCGTGGCTCATTAATAATTGCTCCTCTGTTGGAGTCCAAATTAAGCTCCCCCAGCATGCAGCTGATCGCAGGTAATTTATGAGCCGGTGATTGGCTGTGATGTTCAAGATGTCACCCTGCTGGGTGTAAAGCCTTTGACATTTATATTTTTGTGATTTTGGAAAGACCCTCGGGAGTTTAAATCAACACAAAAGGATCCCTAGTTTCGATATTTCCATATTGATTGTGTTTCGTTTGGTTACCTAACGTCACCTCGTATCAGGGGCAGGGAAATGTGTTGCGATTGTAGTTAGAAGCTTTGCCTTTGTTCTCTTCCTCGTTCCGAAGCCCTCATTCGCCAACAACATGTTCAAACCTCATTCCCAAACACTCACTCTCAAACACCTATCCTCAAACCTTCATTCTCATTCTTCATTCTCAAACACTCATTCTCAAACACTCATTCTCAAACACTCATTCTCAAACACTTATTTTCCGACACCCATACTCGAACCTCCATTCTCATGCTTCATTCCCAAGCACTCACTCATTCTCAAAACTCACTCTCAAACACACACTCTCAAAACTCACTCTCAAACACACACTCTCAAACACACACTCTCAAACACACACTCTCAAACACACACTCTCAAACACACACTCTCAAACACACACTCTCAAACACACACTCTCAAACACACACTCTCAACCACTCATTCTCAAACACTCACTCTCAAACACCTATCCTCAAACCATCATTTCCCGACACTCACACCCGAACCTCCATTCGCATGCTTCATTCCGAATCACTCATTCTCAAACACTCATTCTCAAACACTCATTCTCAAACATTCATCTCAAACACCCATTCAAACACACACTTTCAAACACCCATTCTCAAACACCTATCCTCAAACCCTCATTTTCCAAACCCCCACACTCGAACCTCCATTCTCATGCTTCATTCCGAAGCACTCATTCTCAAACACTCATTCTCAAACAACCATTCTCAAACAACCATTCTCAACCAGAAGTTTTCAAACACTCATTCTCAAATACCCACTCAAAAACCAATTTTCAAACACCCATTCTCAAACCCTCATTTCCCGATGCCCACACTCGAACCTCCATTCTCATGCTTCATTCCGAGCACTCATTCTCAAACACAGATTCAAAACACCCATTCTCATCAAACACTTATTCTCAAACACACGTTCTCAAACCCTCATTTTCCGACACCCAAACTCGAACCTCCATTCTGATGCTTCATTCCAAAGCACTTATTCTCAAACAAACACTCATTCTCAAGCCCTCATTCTCAAACACCCACTCAAAAACCAATTTTCAAACACCCATTCTCAAACTCACGTTTTCAAACACCCATTCTCAAACACACGTTTTCAAACACCCATTCTCAAACACACGTTTTCAAACACCCATTCTCAAACACACGTTTTCAAACACACGTTTTCAAACACTCATTCTCAAACACACGTTCTCAACCACTCATTCTCAACCACTCGTTCTCACACATATTCTCAAACATATTCTCAAACACACGTTCTCAAAACCTCATTTTCCTACACCCATATTCAAACCTCCATTCCCATGCTTCATTCCCAAGCACATATTCTCAAACAAACACCCATTCTCAAACACCATCCTCAAATACTCATTCTCCAACTATGTATTCAAACCACATCCTCAAAACACTTCACTTCACCAGTGCTTTGACCAACTCGATGGTATTCATAGAATACTTACCCTGAGCAGTCAACTTGTTGCGAGCCAACTCTTCCGTTTTTGAACATTTTTTTTCTTTGATCCAATATGGCTGCCAGACCACGTGAGCGATGGCATCATAAATTTATATTCTCTAATATAATTGTTGCATAGATCACGCTCAATACATTTCAAACTGATCAGACTAAGCGTTGTCCCTGTCGAATTATGACGTCATAATTATGGCACCAATGACGTCATCGTTAACAACACCTATTCCCCATATGGAGTTCTTTACAATGAGCCATGTTTCAATTTTTTTCCATGCAGCGGTTTTGGAGATAGAGGTGCAAGATTTTTCGTTTTTTCCAAGATGGCGCCTGTACCACTTGACCTATGACGTCATGATCATTAAAATATTCTAAAGGAGGAGGCGCTCCTATGGTGAAAATTGTGTCCATCAGACCAACAGATGCTGGAAAAAGTTAATAATGATCGGATGGATAAGTGTTGTATTTATCGAATTATGACGTCATAACGAAGGCGCCGATGACATCATCATTAACATATCTTATTCCCCACGGGGAGTAGTTGACAATGAGCCAGGTCTCAATTTTTTCCATGGAGTGGTTTCAGAGATATAGACGTGCGAAGTTTTTTTCCAAGATGGCGCCTGCACAACATAATTTATGACGTCATAATTATCATTAAAATATTCTGCAGGAGGAGGCCCTCCTATGGTGAAAATTTCATTGCAATCAGACCAAAGGTTGCCGAGAAAATGAATTTTTAAAATGCAGACACGGCACACGTACGCAATGAATGCTTAACCCCACTTTTCACTTCGCGAGCGCAGGATAATAATAGCGATTCCATTGCTGCAATCGGTGCCGCCCAGAACCCCAAGACCCTTTAAGACCCTGTAGGTCATAAAGAACCTTCAGACCCTTTCAGCCCAAAAGACCCATAAGACCCCAAAGACCGGTAAGACCCCCTAAGACCTTTCAAGACCCTTTTGATCATAAAACCCTGAACAGCCATAAGACCCAAAAGACCCATTAAGACCCCTAAACCCCCAAAGACCCTTTAGACCCGTAAGACCCATAGACCCTATAGACCACATTTGAACCCTAAGTCCTTTTAGACCACGTTTGATCTTCCGTCTGAGGGCCTTCTGCAATACCACTTGAGGTTCATCAGTTATCATCAAAAGGCTCCTCATTGGTAAACCACATCAGCACCAAGATCGGAGGGTGCAAAATAGAATTAATTAATTATTTTTCTCTTTTTTTTTTCCAGCTTCTGCTCATCTTGGTTAGTGGCGTAGGGAAAAGTCCCACGTGGAATAGAAAAAGTCCCATGTGGAACATAAAAAGTCCCACGTGGAATAGAAAAAGCCCCATGTGGAACATAAAAAGTCCCACGGGAATAGAAAAATTCCCATGTGGAACATAAAAAGTCCCACGTGGAATAGAAAAAGTCCCATGTGGAACATAAAAAGTCCCACGGGAATAGAAAAAGTCCCATGTGGAACATAAAAAGTCCCACGCGGAATAGAAAAATTCCCAGGTGGAATAGAAAAAGTCCCACGTGGAATAGAAAAAGTCCCACATTACAGAGGCAAGCCCCACGTGGCAAAGATAAAATGGTGTCCATGACAACAATTTCACCTCATTATAATCAAATGGGATTTTTTGTGATTTTATTTTTGCCAAACCACAGTAATTTTTCAAGATAGCAGATTGAAACTTACACAGCTAATTTGTATGCATGTGTAGTATATTTGTATACAATTTCGTCAAATTTAGTGAAAGGTCAAGGTCAAGGTCAATGCCATCAAAACATTTAAACCATCTATTAGGCAGCAATGAGAAAATGTATCAACCAAATTTGGTCTGCACAACATTCCATCATGTAAAACAATTGTTGGGTTAAATTTTCCTAATTACACAATTGCTGTTTGCATGGCAACTATTGTTATTTGTATTTCACAAATATATTGCTATGCACCACATCTTTTTTGTTTGTCTGTGAACAGGATATCTCAAAAAGCCATATTGAAACCATATTGAGACATATTTGGATGAAAATTGGTGGACAGGTAAGGGTGGGTGACAAGGACGAATTGATTACATTTTAGTGAAGATCTGGATCTGGATACTTCTTCTCCCCTTCTTCTTCTTCCCCTTATAAGGCGTGAGGTCCAATGCTACCAAGCTCCTGCCTTGCCTTGACCACAATACTCCTCCGCTCTCCTATGTCCTCAGCCAACTCTCTCCACCCTCCAACCATCCCCACCTTACTGATATCCCTCCTCACACGATCCTCCCACCTCAACCGCAGTCCACCTCTTTTCCTTCTGCCTTGTTCCCGAAACCTATCCAGTCTCTTCGCCATTCTCTCTTCCCCTATCTGCACCAAGTATTCAGCCCAACTCAGCCAGGATTTCACCAATTTCCCAGTCAAGCTCATCTGCACACCAATCTCCTCCCTCAGTTCATCCATCCTCCTCCGATCCACACTCTTCACTCCGTCAATCCTCTTGACCCAGTTGTTCTCATAATCCTGCAGCCTCTGCTGTTGTCTCTCTGTCAGTGCCACTGTCTCCAGTCCATAAAGGGAGGCCGGCTATCCGATGGACCACGCTCATTGATGGACCACACGACATCAGAACATTTCCTTTCAACCTCCTTGAGATCTTTCTGTTTGCTATTACTCCTTCCAACCTCCTCCATGCATTCGCACCCACTTGAATCCTCTTCCGCACCTCTGCCTCCGACATACCATCCCCAGTTACTTTTTTCCCCAGATACTCAAACCTATTTAGGTAGTATGGGGTTAAGACGATATGTAGCACTATATCTCGAAACGTTGCGGACGAGTTATGGCAAAAATTTTGTGGATGAGTTGGGTGGGTAACAAGAACAAGCCGATTCCATTTTGGTTCAGGTCTGGACCGAGATCCGACCTATCAGTGGGTTACAAAAGGTAACCTGTTCAGCCTGGTGGAGGCATGTGCCGTACCTAGTGCCATTGTCGTGAAACAACAAGATTATTTAGCTTCAATATATGGACCAGAATTGGTGTGAAAGAATCACCAGACAGTCAAGCAAATGAAAAATGCACCTTTGCTGGCTTACTCGTGAGACTATTGATCATCCATTCCGCTCCAGCTTAACTCAAACGTTCAATGATTCTCAACTCGTGCATTCGGCGTTAACGATGCGCAGGATTTTACACCAAAATAAGAATGAAGGGTTCATGACTGTATGGTTGGAATAATTCCAGGTGATGAAAAAGCCCGCTTTAACTTACGACTGTTGGGCATGATAAGATGAAACATGCGATCCGTTTCGGAAGATGCTTATTGGAATTTACACAAGAGGAAGCGTCTTGCTTCCGATGGTGCAGCCCTTTTTCACACTAAGCGATCAAATGTTTCCGAGCTGCTCGACAGACTTTGAGAAAGCAGAGTTCTGTACATTCAAAAGCTGTGTTTGCACTTTTAAAAGGCCAACCAATCGCTTAGAAGCACTGGGTGGAAAATGAGTATTGTTTGGTAATTAAAGTTATCATTTAAATTAATTAGCATTCAATTTATATTTGAAGCATCCACAATCGGTCTGGTATTATATCATGCATACACAGCTGGAATTATATTAGAGAATGTTGTCATTGTCTCACATTTTCCAAATATCCTCCTCTTCTTCCCTTTATAAGGTGTGAGGTCCAATGCTACCCCTACAAACTCCTGCCTTGCCTTGACCACAATACTCCTTCACTCTCCTATGTCCTCAGTCAACTCTCTCCACTCTCCAACCATCCCCACCTTACTGATCTCCCTCCTCACACAATCCTCCCATCTCAACCGCAGTCTACCTCTTTTTCTCCTACCTTGTTCCCTCAACCTATGCGCTCTCTTTGCCATTCTCCCTTCCCCTATCTACACCAAATGTCCAACAGACACGTGACAATATCAGGGATAGTCTGGTGTTTTTACATCTTTTTTTCTTTCAATCACGCCTGTGGTGCAATTACATCAAAATTGTCTCTTTTTCCGACAATTTTTCGTACAATGAGCATATTCCATCGGATAGACGGGTGTAGTGAAATCACGGTTGTGGTCCATCGGATAAAATGGGTGTGGTGGATTTAAAATGGGTGTGGTCAAATAAAATGGGTGTGGTCCATCATATGGACGGGTGTGGTGAAATCACGCTTGTGGTCCATCGGATGGGTGTGACTCCATCATGGGTGTGGTCGATCGCATGGGTGTGGCTCCATCATGGGTGTGTTCCATCGGATGGGTGTGGCTCCATCATGGGTGTGGTCGATCGCATGGGTGTGGCTCCATCATGGGTGTGGTCCATCGGATGGGTGTAGTCCATCGGATGGGTGTGGTGCTGATGGACACCGACGTTTCAGCCTATCTCATTTTACCAATCTCATCTGCACACCAATCTCCTCCCTAAGTTAATCCATTCTCCTTCTAGCCACCCACTTCACTCTCACAATCCTCCTGAACTGGTTGTTCTCGCAAATCTGCATCCTCTGTTGTTGTCTCTCTGTCATTGCCACCGTCTCCAGACCGCAAAAGTAGGCCGATATTACGCATAACATAAGAACCTTTCCTTTCAGTCTCCTTGACATCTTTCTGTCTGCCATTACTCCCTACACACACACACACACACACACACACACACACACACACACACACACACACACGCACACACAAATACACACACACACACACACACACACACACACCTGGATCCTCCTCCACACATCAGCGTCTCACCTTCCATCCTGGTCACTTATCCCCCCCCCCTCCGAGATACTCAAACCTATTTCCTTGTCTGATCCCCTTCCCCTCTAACCTGATATTCATTTATTTTCTCTGCTGCCATACGCACATCATTCTCCATCCTCATACTCACCACTGAGGTCGACCAAATACACTGCACTTGTAAAAAAGAAAAAAACAGGTAAACAGCTGCTCCTTAAACAGGAAAACACAGATTAAAATGTTATATAGCATTGCACTATCCCTGGGAAGATTAAAAACTGTATTGCTCATAAAAAAATCACCCTTTTTATTTGGTAGACTATTTATCTGCCACAATTGCTCTCCACTCTGCACTGGTGATGGTCAGTGATCCAGCAACGTGTCTGTGAATTTGTGAATCGATTCCGTTCTGACGAGAGAAGTTGGGGACGGGGTGGTTGTGGGCGGTGTAGTAGGGAAATCAACATGTATGTATATGCATATATATATATATATATATATATATATATATATATATATATATATATATATATATATATATATATATATACAGTCACGTGAAAAAGTAAGTTACTACATGGTAGTGTACACCCCATGTAAAGTTTTGACTTTTTCAACATATTTCAACATACAGCTATTTGATCTTCATTTCAACAATATTGAAAGATAAAGGTGAAAAAATATAACAAATATCCTGAAACATTTACATTTTGTAGTCCATTGTATAATTTAAATAAACATAAATGCAAATTTCGCATGTGGAAAAAGTAAGTACTAAAGTAAGTAAGTACCACATTACTACATTTATCACTACATTTAGTAAGTAAGTACTACAAAAAGTAAGTACTACATTTATCACTACTTCAAACACCTAAAATTACAATCAGGTGCACCAGCTCAGGTGCAAATGATTAGAACATCGTTAGAGAGGATCTTGGAGGAACCTGTCTTATTTAAACCTCAGACATTTAGTTTGGTTTGCTCTTTGTTGTTGAAGTGTGCGGCGTCACCATGCCTAGATCAAAAGAGCTCTCTGAGACCTTCAGAAAGAAGGTAATAGATGCATACGAGTCTGGGACGGGATTTAAAAAGATCTCCAAACAATTTGAAATCAATCATTCGACTGTCCGGAAGATCATCTACAAGTGGAGAAGATTCCAAACAACTGCCAATTTGTTCAGGCCAGGCCGCCCCAGCAAGTTAAGCCCGAGAGCAGACCGCAAGATGCTGAAAGAAGTCTCTAAGAACCCCAGAATGTCATCACGGGACCTACAGGTAGCTCTTGCCACTGTTGATGTCAAAGTGCACGAGTCTACCATTAGAAAGAGGCTGCACAATTTGATCTACAGACTTGGCATTTAATATGGAATATTTTTTTGTGGGGGTGAACTTAATTTTCAAGATGTCTTAGAACCAAAAGTTAATTGGAATTATGTTGAAATTATTCTAGATTTTGTTAATGTGACCTTTAAAAGAAACAAAAACCACATTTGACATTTCGAAGCAAATAAATTGATCCTTGAAAGTGATGTAAACTGATATCGAACTCAATTCATGGACAGTACTGTGTTAAACTTCTGTGCGTTTTCCAGAAGTATCTCTTTATTTTGCACATTAGCCAAATTTTTTTTTAACAAAAACAAAAGTTAAATTACGACTGGGATTACGGACAGTAAAATTACAGTTCAGTACTTCGTGTAACCCCCATGAGCAGTCAGGAGAGCACGTACACGTTGAGGCATGCTGTTCACGAGATTTGCCAAGGTTTGGACAGGAATCGCTTGCCATGCAGTTACAATAGCCTGCTGCAATTCACGCAGAGAGGCAGGCTGCTGGTCCAAGTTGTCGATTTGACGCGTTAATTCTGCCCACAAGTTCTCTAACGGATTCATATCCGGGGACATGGCAGGCCACTCCATATGCTCTACACCACGGTCAGCAAGAAAGTGTTGGCTCATGCGAGCACGATGAGCCCGTGCATTGTCATCTTTGAAGACAAAGTTTCCTCGAAAGGCTGCACGAGCAAATGGAAGCAATGTTTCTTCCAGAATGGCCCTGTACTTGAACTGGTTCAGGTTTCCATTCAGAAAAACCAGGTCAGTTTTGCCCCTTGCATGTAAAGCAGCCCAAACGGTCACCCCACCACCTCCAGCTTGGACTCTTGGCACTATACAATCTTCATTGTAGGCTTCATGCACTTGTTTGCGCACTCGGACGCGGCCATCTTGACGATAGACAAGAAATCTAGACTCGTCACTGAAGATCACGTGATTCCAGTGTCCTGGCTGCCATTGACGGTGCTCTCTGGCCCACTGCAATTGGAGCTGGCGGTGTTGTCTGGTCAGACGTGGCTTTCTCAGGGGACGCCTGGCACGATAGCCTGCTTGAACCAGTCATTGGTTGACTAGCCTTCTGGATACAGGCACATTTGTCAGTTGCTGCCACTAAGCCCTAAGCCGATTAGCTGACTTGGTACGGCCATTGCGGACTAACCGGTGCAACTGGCGATCATCCCTCCTTGTGGTTCTGCGGGGACGTCCTGGCCTCGGTATTGGAGTAAGGACACCCCTCTGAGCATTTCGTTTCAGGATATTTGAGACCTGACGTTGAGTGATGCCAAACTGCCAAGCAATAGCATGCTGTTTCATGCCGGAATTTCGTAAAGCCACCACTAAATGACAAACAGCATTGTCGAGTTGACGGACCATCTCCAGGGGAAGCGGCAATAACTTTTGTAGACGTGCAGCAGTTGTTTTCCACTAATACAGAACGCAACAACCCTTATATACCCGATTGTGAAGTAAAATCGTCAAATGTACCTGTCCGTACATTTTGTCACGCCACCTGTGATATAATCCTGTTAATGACTTCTTGCTGCGACAGACAATCAGTGACATGGTTCTTTTAACAAAGAAATCACCGAAGTGTAAAAGAAACTCACCAGATTGATATACCGAGTTCAGAAAGTAAACCCAAGTCAAGAAAAGTAAAATATTCCATATTAAATGCAAAGTCTGTACATGGGAGGTGTGCCAGGAGGAATCCTTTGCTGTCCAGAAAGAACATCAGGGCAAGACTAAAGTTTGCCAATGAACACCGAGGCAAAGACCAGCACTTCTGGAACAATGTGCTCTGGACTGATGAGTCAAAGGTAGAGCTATTTGGCCACAGTACCAGAAGATATGTTTGGCGAAAACCAAAGACAGCATTTGACCACAAGAACCTGATACCAACTGTAAAGCATGGTGGTGGAAATATTATGGTTTGGGGCAGTTTTGCTGCATCAGGGCCTGGGCAGCTCACCATCATATAATCCACTGTGAATTCTTCATTGTACCAGAGGGTGCTTGAGGATAATGTGAGGCCATCGGTCGGAGAGTTGAAGCTCAACCAAAGGTGGAGCTAGCAACATGACAATGACCCTAAACATACCAGTAAATCCACCCAGGAATGGCTGAAAAGAAAGAAATGGAGGGTTCTGGAATGGCCAAGTCAAAGCCCCGATCTAAATCCCATCGAGATGTTGTGGGTGGATTTGAAACGAGCTGTGCATGCAAGGAAACCCCTCAAACATCGCACAGCTGAAATAATTCTGCATGGAGTGGGCAAAAATTTATCCCAGTCGATGTCAGAGACTGGTAGACAGTTATAAGAAACGCCTACTTGAGGTTGTTTCTGCCAAAGGGTGCAAAACCACCTATTTTAGCCAAGGGTGTACTTACTTTTTCCACATGCGAAATTTGCATTCATGTTTATTTAAATTATACAATGGACTACTAAATGTAAATGTTTCATGATATTTGTTATATTATATCACCTTTATCTATCAATATTGTTGAAATGAAGATCAAATAGCTGTATGTTGAAATATGTTGAAAAAGTCAAAACTTTACATGGGGTGTACTTAATTTTTCACGTGACTGGATATATATATATACACACACACACACACACACACACACACACACACACACACACACACACACACACACACACACACACACATATATATATATATATATATATATATATATATATATATATATATAAATATATATATATATATATAAATATATAAATATATATATATTGTTGCGGATATGGGATTTGCATCCATCCATATCCGCTTGTAAATATTCCCCTATTTCCTCAATACTTCCCAACTATCCCCAATCCCCCATTCCCTAGTCCCATTTTCTGTAAACAACACTCTGTAGACCCGACCTTCCCCTATTTCCCCCATTAAATGTCGCATCCAGGTCCACCGCATCTCACGTAGACAACTATAGGACATCTTGCTAGTTATTCTTAGTCTATGTCAGTTAAGGACTCGTTTCCATTAATTCTGACTCTTCGTTGCACCAGAATGTGATTGTATGGCACCGTTAGGAAGTTTAGGACCTCCCAATACCTCCCCGCAGCTCTTCCTCATGGTTCAACAACAACCACAACAACAACAACGGCGGCGGCGCGGGGAGTGCGCGTCCTCACTCCGGCTTGGTTGGTAGGGGGTGTTGGGAGGGCACCAGGCCTTTCCAACGAGCCGCCATCGAACATGTGCTCGACGGGGTTACCAAGTAGGGGCTCGCTGTCAGCTCCTCGTCAAGGGCGGAGCCCGGTAACCCCCGCACCCAATAGAAGCGGCGGACCGGTCCCATCTGGGGCGGAGCCAACGAGCCGAGGGCGTGTGACTCCCCGCTGAGCATGCGCAGGAAGAGGGAGGTGACGTCAGATGCACGCTGAGCTTGAAGCAAGAGAGACGCCACCTCCGAGCGCTGTGAGGCCTCCCTGCATCTTTTGGAGCGTGCTTGATCCTGTCCCCGAGCCAAGGTGCACCTTGTGCTATCAACCGACCTGTCCTTCCCTGCCATCAATCCCTGTGTAAGTCAGTCTTGTTCCGTTTGTCTGTGGTCTGTCGGGGATAAGATAAGACTGTAACTAAGTGCCCATCTCTTCTGTGTCTTTTACCTCACTCTACCTTGTAATCTACCCCTTTTCTCCACCACCAATTATATCCTCCTCCGGAGGTCTTGAGAACTGTACCCCTTGCGTCGTTTCATCTATCCCAGTCGTTGTGTCCTTTCCATCATTGATTTAGCGTAGCGCGATTTGGCCAACGTTCGAGTGGAATCGGGTGAGTTGGGGAAGAATCGGGTAAACTGTACGAACACGGCGGCCATTCCGCTCGGTCATGCAACATCTTTAGCCGTGTCCGTAACAATTGGTGTCGAGGAGTGAGATCGGACCCGAAGCGCGCTTAACGCACTCAAAATTACAAGTAACCGAAATTTGTTTTGTTTTAAAATAAAAACCCGAATTTTGAAAGTCGCGCTATGGCAGATCAAGACGGCTGGGTTCCGGTAGAGGAGAGTGAGGCAGGGTCGATCCAGGACCAAATTGAGGGACAAGAGGAGAGCGAAGCAGTGAGGGCGGCAGGTTCGCAAAATGGCGTCCTCGCGCACGAGGTTACGGGCGCGCAAAATGGCGCCTCGCACATGGCTACGGCGACCGCGCCCGCGACCGTAGCAGCGCCGTTGGTGGATTTGAACCTTTTTTTTATACAAATGAAGGCCCTTATGGACAAGAATAGCGAAGAAATGGAAAGCAGAATGATGGGGGTAATGGGGAACTGGATGGATGCTCAGAGTGAGCAATTGGGGGTAATGAGAGACGAAGCGAGGGGTACCGGTGAGGGATTAGACAAGAAATTAGAGGGGTTAGACAATGGGATAGAAGGGGTGAAACATGGGTTAATGGGGGTAGAAAACAGAATGGCCGCTCAAGAGAATCAAATGGAAGGGATGAAAAAGGGGTTAGAGGGGTTAGAAAACAGTATGGAAGGCAAATTGAGGGACATGAGGGACCAAGTGGAAAGGGAAGTTAAAAAATGGGGCAGCAGATAGAGGGGGTCAGAATGGGGGTAGAAACTAAATTGGATGCTCACAGGAAGGAAATGGAGCAGATGAGGGTGGCATCTGGGCAGGAGATGCAAGTGATGGGAGAAGAGATCAGAAGAGGTGTGAGTGAGGAGGTCGGAGGAGTGCGCGAGGAGGTGAGGCACTGTAAGGAGCGCATGGAGAAGGAGGTGAGAAAGGGGACTGTGAAATTGCAAGCTGGTATAGAGGAGTTGACGCTGGGAGTAGAACAACTGACAGTGGGACAAAAGGAGTTGGGGGACCAGGTAAAGAAGAACACAGCGGTAATAGAGGGTTTAAAATCGACACAGAAGGAGATGAAAAAGGACGTAGGGGTAATTAAAAAAGAGTGTCAGACGGTACACGAGGACCTGACGAGGAAAATGAACAAGGTGGTAGAGGTGATGGAGGTTAAAGAGCGGGAGGTGCGGGAGCACATAGAAAAAAATAAGGTGGAGTTAGAGGAAGAACTTAAGGGGGCGCACGAGGAGATGAAGGAGGTGAAGCAGAAATTAGAAGAAGTGGAAGAAGGGGTGAGCGAAATTAAGAAGCGACGGAGAGAGGATAAGAAAGAGATAAAGGAGGAAGTAAAAGAATTGGTCCAAAGTCTGTGTTCGGATCGTGATGATGTGCTCATTAACCGGATGAGGGATTCGCAGGTGATGGAGGAGAAGCGAAGAGAAAGAGGACCCGGTGTAAGTGGTGACCAATATGGTCGTGTGTATGATGCGCCAGGTGATTTAATAAGCTTGGGGGTCGAGATAGACCCGGGTGTTCGTGAGAGGCCGTTGGTGAAGTGTGCGACAAGTCTGGTGTGCGAAAAAGGAGGTGTGCGAGAAAGTCCGACTCTGGGGTGTGTGAGGAAAAAGTGCGTGCCAAGGAGTGAGGGTGCTGTCGAGAGTGAGTCGGTCGTAGCGCGTGTGCGAGGGAGCACATGGAAGCGCGTAGTGAGGAGTGTTACAGAGGATGTAACGGAAGAATGCACGCCTGTGGTGAGTGTTACAGAGGATGTAACGGGAGAGGGTGCGCGAGAAAGATGTGTGACGGACAGGTGCATGGGGAAAGAGTGCGCTGTCAAAAGTAAGGAAGAGTGTACACCTGTGGTGAGTGTTACAGAGGGTGTAACGGGAGAGTGTGCGCGAGAAAGGTGTGTAACGGACGGGTGCATGAGGAAAGAGTGTGCTATCGAGAGTAAGGGTGAGTGCGCTGTCAAGAGTGGAGGTGAAAGTAGTGAGAGTGACACGGAGCGTGAGTTGGTTGTGACAGGTGAGCGAGGATGTACACCTGGAATGGAAGGATGCACACCTGGAATGGTAGAGCGTGTGTGGGAATGCACACTTGAGTTGGTCGTGAGGCACGTGGTTGGGTGTGCGAGTGAGAGCACACCTGTGATTGTCACAGAGGAGGTGACCGAGGAGGGGGCGCGAAGAGGTGTGTTGGTGAGGTGTGCGAGCGACGAATGTGTGCCAAGGTGTTCGGTGGTCAGGTGTGTGACCAAGTCTGTGAGCGGAATGAGTGTACCGAGGTGTGTGAGGAAAGGTACGAGGAGCATGGGAACAGCTGGAGGTATGAGCAAGAAAGGGGTAGCGTATGCGTGTAAGCATGCAGGTGAGGCATCGACGGTAACCGGGTTAGCGGTTAGAGCGACTTTTAGCTGAATCGGGCCCTCGGTGCGTGCCGGGCTTCGCGTGCCGCGAGAACCAGCGGGGATCCGAGCCACGGCGGGTTCGAAAGGACCGCCGTACGCGATCCACGCTGGGCCTCGCTTTGAACGGCCGCGTCCGTGCTCCACTAGGCGGAGCGGGCAGCCCGATAGGAAGGGTCGTCATGGCGACCACTTTTTGTTGAGGCATTCCGGCAGGTCGAGATCGGGCCATGGGATGGCTCCGTGCCGAGATGGTGCGTGGGATCTCGGCCCGGGTAAACCTCCTTCCCTGCACCGAATGCGGGACGTATCCAGCCGCTGGCACCAAACAACCCGCATTCATGGCTTGGCTGTACGAAGCCGGGCTGTAGACGTGAATTTGCGCACCGAGAGGATCTAATAAGTAGACGGGTGATGAGGTTAGTGTTTTGGCCCCGAAATTAGAAAAACAAAATTTGATGATTGGCAAAGGATTGGCAGTAATGATTGGCAGATGATGGGTAGTAATTGGCAAATTTTTGATTTGTTGAAATTTGATGTGCAAAATTGGTAGTGGGAGATGCCCGATGTGGTGGGATGGCAACTCTGTCATCCCTCACAAACTGGGGCAAATGCGCTATAGATTATGGGGTGTATGGCAGTGAAAACTAGCCCGGGTGGGTTAGGATATTGTGTGTAGGGCCCTAGAAGATGACATTAGGTAACGTTAAGGTTTAGATAGTGACTGATACCTGTAGTGGGGACGTAGTAGCTTGGTGTTTGATAATGACGAGGGAGCGCAATAGTTTAAAGGGACGACTGGGAAGCGCAAGTTTCAGAGGGGAGTAGTTAGATAAGATGATGCTGTGTGAGAACTGGACAGGTGTGTGGAGCAGTGTATGAGTAGTGAGTGTTGTGGATCAGCGCAAATGCGCTTGGGGGAGAGAAGGGTGCAGGCGGCACCAAGTATGAGAGCACAGGTGTGCAAGTACAGGTGTGTGGAATACATGGAGTATTGGAATGAGTGGTGTGGAGAGAGTTGGAGTAAGTGGTACGGAGTGGTGTGCATGGTACGAAGGTGTGGATGGGGGAAGAGTGGACCCCTTTCACGAGTACCCGGGGTGGGTAGTGCAAGTGTTAGGTAGAGGGTATAGGTAAATTGTGGTTGGATATTGGCATTTGTGGTGCGGTTGCAGAATGGTATTGTGGATGGGTGCATTCGTGTGGTGAAATTGGCTGGTCGTGTGGCCTGTTAGTATGAGTGTGAATGGTTGGGCACTCCGCCACTGTTAGATGTCGGCCAGGTGAGGCCGCAGGTGGGCTCTGGGAGCCGTTAGTGTCAGTGGGTGCCTGAGGATCCCGGGTGTGGATCGGGCAGCCCGTGCCAGAGAGGGCACTGAGGGGGTGAGAGTGCGAGAGAGCCTTCCCCAGTTAGTTAGGTTAGGGTGAGGAGCAGGTGAGCTCGGTAGGCAACAACAGTGGTGGAGGTGTGCAGGTGGGCGGACCAGCTGGGGGCGTCACACGACCCAGCCACCGAAATTGTGCGGGGGCACCGAGTGATGAATCGGGGGAGTGAGACCTCAACTTGAGAAGCACCACAGTTTGGTCAATGGGAATTGGTTTTTAGAACCCATAGTGTAAGTTGGCCAATGGATTGGCAGGGAAAGACCCCGGGTAATGTAAAGTTGTTAAAGTCATTTAGGAAATAGTTAGGATTGATGAACCTGTCGCACCATACGCAGCCACTTACCGGAGGTGATGATGATGACTCCACACCTGTGTTCCTTTGTTCTGTGTTGCAGGAAAGGAGAATTGCTGTGTGGATTTGTGAGACGCATCACGACGTGGATGAGACATTGGGGTGATTCCATCTCTCCCTCCTTAGGAGGGACTGATGATGAATTGGTGATGGCAAATTTTGATGAGAGTTGGAAATGGCAAATTTGATTGGTTAGGAGGGAGAGAAGACGAATTTGGTTTATGGGAGGAACGGGGAAGACAGTAGGGACGTTTGTTGATGTGTAAAGTAGATGTTTATGGGTAGTGTTGTGTTTTGTGGATACCGTAAGGGGTAAGGGAGGGGCAATGTAGGTTACCTGGTGGGGGGGGGGGGCGTACGGTAGGAACGTACCTGTCTCACCTGGTTCCCATGTGCCCCTAGTGTGCATTACCTCATATTGCGTGCACTTTTGCGCCCTTACCACCTTACTCACTTGTCTTCTTTTGTCTCCCACCTCCGAGGATCTGGCTTTGGGGCAGAGAGAGAGGAGAGAGAGGTGCTGGCTCCGCAGTTGTGGGCCTGTACTTCCGCTGCTTGCTGCCTGGATCGATACACCATATGGACCGCAATTTTTGTGGCCGCCCACCATGGACCGCAGTTCTTTTGCGGGCAAGCACCACCCGTGGATGGACCTCTGGGTCAACGTGGCACCTATGCCATACAGGTGAACCACTTTTAGTTGGCCCCCCTGATGGCCACAATTTAGAAATGGACGCGGTTGGCGCCTTTCTTTATTTCTAAAGAAGCCAGAAGGCCAAGTGCACTCCAAGAAGGCAAGACCAGCGGCAGAACATCGGCCGGCTGCGACACCACTGGTGACCATGGACACTTAATTGTGCATTGTTACTGAACACTTTATTGGTGCACCGGATGGTGCTGACTGTGCGTATGGGGTGGTGCTTTTGGTGCTTGGATGGGGTGCTCTGCACAGTATTAAAGGCCGTAGGGCCACAGGGCACTCGTGGGTTGGTGTATCGATGCTGGCATGCGTGCTCTCTCTATGCATAACATCTGCATGTGTTCCTCAAAGAACAGGTCCTGGATCGTAGTGTAAATATCAGTGTAGTCTTGTATAAATGATGCTCCCTACCGGCTGTATGTTTAGTTTGAGGATTCTTTCCGCGATTCGGTTATCCTGTGGGTGTGTTTCTGTTAGGAGAAGGGTGCAACATCGCAGGGGGACATATTTACTCATTTGTGAACATCTATAAAACTGTCGCACTCAGGGTTGAGTTAATAGTAGAGGGAACTACATCTGAGTGCCACACTAAAGTAAGTAAAAATTTATCGGGTCGGGACGCCCCGAGGTAGAGAAGGGTGCAATGTTGCGGATATGGGATTTGCATCCATCCATATCCACTTGTAAATATTCCCCTATTTCCTCAATACTTCCCAACTATCCCCAATCCCCCATTCCCTAGTCCCATTTTCTGTAAACAACACTCTGTAGACCCGACCTTCCCCTATTTCCCCCATTAAATGTCGCATCCAGGTCCACCGCATCTCACGTAGACAACTATAGGACATCTTGCTAGTTATTCTTAGTCTATGTCAGTTAAGGACTCGTTTCCATTAATTCTGACTCTTCGTTGCACCAGAATGTGATTGTATGGCACCGTTAGGAAGTTTAGGACCTCCCAATACCTCCCCGCAGCTCTTCCTCACGGTTCAACAACAACAACAACAACAACGGCGGCGGCGCGGCGAGTGCGCGTCCTCACTCCGGCTTGGTTGGTAGGGGGTGTTGGGAGGGCACCAGGCCTTTCCAACGAGCCGCCATCGAACATGTGCTCGACGGGGTTACCAAGTAGGGGCTCGCTGTCAGCTCCTCGTCAAGGGCGGAGCCCGGTAACCCCCGCACCCAATAGAAGCGGCGGACCGGTCCCATCTGGGGCGGAGCCAACGAGCCGAGGGCGTGTGACTCCCCGCTGAGCATGCGCAGGAAGAGGGAGGTGACGTCAGATGCGCGCTGAGCTTGAAGCAAGAGAGACGCCACCTCCGAGCGCTGTGAGGCCTCCCTGCATCTTTTGGACCGTGCTTGATCCTGTCCCCGAGCCAAGGTGCACCTTGTGCTATCAACCGACCTGTCCTTCCCTGCCATCAATCCCTGTGTAAGTCAGTCTTGTTCCGTTTGTCTGTGGTCTGTCGGGGATAAGATAAGACTGTAACTAAGTGCCCATCTCTTCTGTGTCTTTTACCTCACTCTACCTTGTAATCTACCCCTTTTCTCCACCACCAATTATATCCTCCTCCGGAGGTCTTGAGAACTGTACCCCTTGCGTCGTTTCATCTATCCCAGTCGTTGTGTCCTTTCCATCATTGATTTAGCGTAGCGCGATTTGGCCAACGTTCGAGTGGAATCGGGTGAGTTGGGGAAGAATCGGGTAAACTGTATGAACACGGCGGCCATTCCGCTCGGTCAAGCAACATCTTTAGCCGTGTCCGTAACAATATATATATATATATATCTATATATATATATATATATTGTATATATATATATATATATATATATATATATATATATATATATATATATATACTAGCTTGGCTCAGCTTGGCTCGCTGAACTCGCCTCACCAAGCGTCGTTACTGAGGAACGGGCTTATTTTAGCTGAGGATAATGACTGTACCTGAGTTGTTGTGTTGTCATGATTTACACCAATCATAATACAAACAATTATTATGCACAAATTTATTTGTAGTGTTTGTGATATTACATTTTAATAAGCAATTTAGGTTGAAAAAAAAAAATTCAAAAAAGGATCCCTCAGCACATACATAGGGGAGGGGTAGGTGCAGACTGGAAGTTTGGGACGATTACACCTCACCACCACATAATTTAAAACACCTCACCACCACATAATTTAAAACACCTCACCACCACATAATTTAAAACACCTCATCCCCACCTAATTTAAAACACCTCACCACCACGTAATTCAAAACACCTCACCACCACATAATTCAAAACACCTCACCACCACATAATTCAAAACACCTCACGACCACATAATTCAAAACACCTCACCACCACGTGATTAAAAACACCTCACCACCACGTAATTCAAAACACCTAACCACCACGTAATTCAAGACACCTCACCACCACATAATTCAAAACACCTCACCACCAAGTGATTAAAAACACCTCACCACCACGTAATTCAAAACACCTAACCACCACGTAATTCAAAACACCTCACCACCACGTAATTCAAAACACCTCACCACCACGTGATTTAGAAATACCTCACAACCACGGAAACAAAAGTTTCAGGGAGTAGTTCAGTGACAACACAGACACTGCCCAGATATGTGGATATGTAGATAAATGACTGTACCTGAGTTGCTGTTTTGTCATGGTTTACACCAATCATAATTCAAACAATTATTTTGCACAAATGTATTTGTAATATACGTGATATTACATTTTATAAACAATTGAAGTTGAAGACTTAAGTTGAGAAAGAAAAAAAATTGGCATTTAAAAAAAATAAAAAATAAAATACCCTTAGGACATACACACGGGAGAGGTAGGCGCATACCAGAAGTTTGGTAGGATTTCACAAAGGTTTGAGGGAGTAGTTCAGTGACAACACAACACAACACAGATTGCACACACACACACACACACACACACACACACACACACACACACACACACACACACACACACACACACACACACACACACACACACACAATGTGCTCTAACGAGTGCCGTTCCAATTACTGTTGTTTTTGTTCTGTTACTCCTGATCCAGTCTGATGCATCGTGATCCGTTCTGTGTTCTCGCTCCTCCATGAACCTCGACACTGTATATCCAATACAGAACAAAATAATAATTATTGAAAGGATCGACATATAAAATGAAATTGCAGAGGTATGAAGGGCTACTAAATATGTGATCTGAAGACACAATATGAGATGTCCAACTCATCTAATTAAATTATCCCATTCCTTATATCATTTTAATTTTAAAAAATCTTTATGGAATGCCGCACAGAAATTGTCAAGGAAAAAGGCAGGTTCATCTTTTCAACGTCATGCAGCAGTGTGGAAAATCCAGTAAGCTCAGGAGAGTGTGTTGGAGTTTATCCGTGATTCTTGTATTGATTAAAAGTTTTTAATTGCTTCACCAACTCCAAAGACAATCAATAAGAGAGCCGTTTGCCTACTGGGTAGAAAAGGTCGAGAGTTACAGAAACAATCCCAAAGAACAGAGTGTGTATTTTTCCCTTTTTGTGCTAAAGTTTGAAATCGTTCCTTTAAACTTTTGAAGACAGCAACTCCTAAGGGGTATAGTATGCAAGTTTTATTTTAAGGAACAGCGTTAGGATTAGGGTTTCACCATGAAGAAACTTTCTTTTTAAGGTTCAGTGAATCAAAGCATGATGATAAAGCTAAACATATGCACTTTAGCTAAATATAATGTTAGTCATGAAAGGCTAGTCAAAGCAATACACACGTGGCCTAGTAGTAAGGGAAAATGCATGGTCATAACTGTCATATAAGAACAAGAATTACTGCACTGTGGTCACTGTGGCATATAATGCGCTATTGTAGCGACCCTTGGGTGCAAGCGAGACCAGCAACAGAATCTCCTTGCTCCAGCCGGTGACGTAACCGGCGGGCAAACCACGGCGCCGGGGTGGCCGGTCACGTGACCACCAAAGCGTGCCGTGCGTGCGGTTATAATCCTTTGCGCCTGTCGGTCACGTGACCACCAAAGCGCGCCTCGCCTGAGAGGCGTGGCTTTCGGTTTCGGTTGTGCTTTCTGGTTTTGATATATATGCAGCCCGATAAACAGGCTTTTTAGAGTTCCCGAGTTGGTTTTTACAATAAACATCTTCTCGGACGAGTTTGTGTCTTGCCCGTCACTTCGTCCATCTCAAGCAAGAGCCCTGCTCTTCACTATTGAAATTATTAACTCGACACCTCTCCGTGCGGTCCGACGGGCTTGATTGAACCTTACTATTATTCGACACACGATGAGACTTTTTTTGGGACCCTCTTCGTGAATAACACTCGACCAAAACAAAGCCAATGGAAATCTGACACAACAAACTCGGGCAGTGTATAATCAGCAGGCAGCCTGATGTGTTAGGCCCACCAGAAAACCAAGATGGCGACCAAGCATTTTGTCTTGGCACTATGGTGGGTGGAGTCAAGCGAGAGATGTGGGTGTGATCCGGCAACTGTCCGACCAATGGGTGCACGTTTCAAAAATCCACCCCCAACAAGAACCCCAACGACAACACCACCAACAACAGCAGCAGCAGCAGCAGCAGCAGCAGCAGCAGCAGCAGCAGCAGCAGCAAACCGATGCTCTTGTAGATCTGCGACAAGTTGCAGGTAAAAACTTGCTGTTTACGCTTTGATTGCAGTAACAAGACGAAATGAACAATAAATTATCAACTTTGATGCAAGATCTGGATATCATTATCAATGGAGTTGGAGTTCCCTAAATATTGCTTCCTAGCAGTCAAGCAGGATTTATGGATTGGATCTCGGTTATGGATTGGGTCTCGTCCTTTCGTCCCTCTGTCCGTGCGTGCACAACCACATCTCGGAGATGTGTTGACCGATTTTGTTCATATACTTGGCACAAAGACAACACATGATGGTATACATATGCACATCATTTGTTTCATGATGCGATCAAAAATGGCCGACTGGCGGCCATTTTAGCTGTAAAAAAAACCCGATGTTGAACACGTCCTCAACCATTTATTTGACATGCATTTGCCGATGTTGTTCAAACTTGGCACACAGATAACGAATGATGGCTTACATATGCACGCCATTTTCTTTCGAGATCAGATCCAAGATGGCCGACTGGCGGGCATTTTGTTACTTAAATGCGTGTCCTCAATCATTTCTTGAACATGCATGGACCTATTTTGTTCAAACTTGGCACAGGCACAGCACATGAGAGTGGACATATGCATAAAAATTTGTTTTGTAATCTCATCAAAGATGGCCGACTGACGGCTTTTAACTCCATACAGCAAAATTAATAAAAGCACGGGGGCTAAACTACGAGCACGATCACCCCCAATTAATCTCACCTTTGTGTGGGATTGGCCAGATCTCCTGCCAGCCCCAGATCTGTGTCTGGCAGAAGGATGTTTTGCGCAGCACACCATCTGTGACGTCAGATCAGATTGACCAATTGTATCAATGATTAATCAGGCAGGAAAAAGCCTCAACCAAAATCAACTTACACATCATGAGAGAAATCCTCCATGATTTAACAAACACAGCAGCTCCTAGTCAGAAATATGCCCATGTCTTAAGCCAGTATTCCACAGCCAGTCATAGACAAGAAAGAGCTGCCTCTATTTTTTATCATCTTCAGCAATTCTCAAAACATGTTGATATTGCATTTGAAAACTGCTTTCATGAAAATTAAAAAACTAGAACAGCACTTTTTGACGTCATCAATATGCTCCCGCCCACATTACATCATCATACATATACTTGTACCAAGTTTGATTTAAATCCCTTCAGCAGTTCTCAAGTATCACAATTTTACCTAACATGACCTCTGACCTTTGATGCCAATATCTAATCATGTCATATTTGCATCATTATATGTACTTGTACCAAGTTTGATTTAGATATCTTCAGCTGTTCTTAAGTTATCGCAGGAACGAAACCATATCACGAATGGACGGAAGGACGGACAACCCAAAAACATTACAAGTCCTCATTACAAGATCAAAAACATTAACATGTCTTTCTCTCTGCTCACCTTCACTCCTTCATTCCTCTTTTCTCCCGCCTCTGGAACAAACTCCCTCACTCTCTTCAATCCCACTCCTCCCTCCAGGTCTTTAAAACAGCTGTTCACCACCATCTCTTATCTTCCCCCATCCAAAACCTTGATCTTTTCTACCCCCGCTAATTTCACCCCAAATCCACTTTTTTGAAATACCAACTTCTTTCCTGGAAATCCTTGGTGTCCTTGTGTTTATACTCCCCACCTCCCCCCCCCCCCTCCTTCCCACACCGCCTCCCCCCAAGCCCTCTCCCTCCCACACATTCCCGATGTCCCTGCTCTCAAATGTTGTGTTTATGTGCTTCCCCTTCTCTCCCCATCTTGTCCACCGCTCCCCTTTTTATATACTTTGTTTGTTTGTCTGTTTGATTTGTTTGTGTGATAAATGTTAGCTCTTTCACGAGCCTCGATTCTGTATACAAAAAAAATAAAATAAAAGAAGTCGGCGAAGGCATAACAGATGGTGTAATTTTTTTTAAAATAAAGACACAAAATGAAATTACTTTATAAAGAACTAGCAGAAGTACCCGGCATTGCCGGGTGGGGGAAGGGAGGGGAGGGGGAAGGGGAGGGCAGGGGAACGGGGGGGGAGGGGAGGAGAAGGTGGGGAGGGGAGAAGAGGGGAGGAGTGAGGGGGAGGGGAAGAGGGGGGGAGGGGGAGGGGAAGAGGGGGGAGGGGAAGAGGGGGGAGGGGGAGGGGGAGGAGGAGGGGAGGAGGAGGGGAAGGGGAGGGGTGGGGCAGGGGAGGGGTGGTCAAGTCGGAAGTCATTGTCGTCAATTGAATGTCGCATTTATTTTTTATTCCCTGTCAAATGGCATTGGTCCCGCATTCCGAACCCGGAAGTCGGAAGTCATTGTCGTCAAATAAATGTAGCATGTATGTTTCACTCTCTGTCACATGCCGTTGGTCCCATGTCAATCGGATGAAGTTGAAAAATTAAAGTTCCGAAATACGCTGATGACGTCATAATTTTAAAACGCGAAGTTTTTTAAATTTTAAGGTGTGCTGTAGTTGCTCTGAGACGGACTGATTCCGAATATGCCTTTGGTTTTGCTCTGCGATGAGTAGTTCTCGAGTTATAAGAGGACAAACAAACAAACATACTTTACTGCTTTATATATATAGAAGATATTATGAATGAAGTAATTCTTAATTTTTGAAATGTGACTGTTTTCCTTTAACCCGAAAATGCAATATCCATCCATATGATATTGTAGCTGATGAGTGTTAAGTTAACCATGAGTACCCACCAGCTGATATATTCTGCCTTCCCCCAACTGGTGTTGGCTTAGCAGTTAGGGTGCCGGCTTGGGATCCTAGGATCCTGGGTTTGTAATCCCGGTCGATCGCTGAATTAACGCCAGGGGGGTCGACTCAGCCTGTCATCCTTCAGAGGTCGGCAAATTGAGTACCAGTGTGTAGCAAGGGGCGATTAACAGGGTTGGTGGCAGGAAGGGCATCCAGCCATAAAACATTGCTTCAAAAAGGGGGCCATGGTGCCCGAAAAAGGCCAACCCCTGCTCTGCGGGGGGAAATGGCCTCTAAGGGTGGTCTCTCTCACTCTCTCTCCCCAACAATGAACTGTAAAACAACGAATCATCATAATTTTGTGTGGGAGGTGGGGGTGGAGGGGGGGGGAGAAGGAAGAGGTTAGGAAGGCTGAGGGGTTATAGGTCAATATAGCAATACCAATGTTACGAAGTGTGCTTTCCTTGGAAAAGATTGACGTCTCCAAATGGCTGTTCTGGTTCTGCATTTATCAAGTTGGCAGTGCCTATTGAAAAAGAATGTCGCAAGTACAAGCTCCACTGTGAGCCTTGATCAATGTCAACAAAAGAAAAGAAGGAAAAAATCATTGAAAACAATCCGCAGAATCAAAGCTCATTTTCTTCAACAACTGTATCAATAAATGTATCAAACTCATTGAATGTTTGAATGTATGTAGAGAACAGGCCAGATCGACGGTCCGGAATGTTTGTCGAGGTCTGTGTCAATCCACGAGCTTCAGACATTCGCAAGAAAATTGGGAAGACGTGGAAGGTCTGATCTTGGAGCATGTTACGGACGAACGCAGGGCCATCCGCTGGTGAATACGAGCAGAACCACTCGGTTTGGATTATTCTGGGCAGGGCAGGTTTGTATGTGTGTGTGTGTGTGTGTGTGTGTGTGTGTGTATATATGTATGTGTGTGTGTGTGTGTGTGTATGTGTGTGTGTGTGTGTGTGTGCATATGTATGTGTGCATATGTATGTGTGTGCGCATATGTATGTGTGTGCGGCGTGCGCATATGTATGTGTGTGTGCGCATATGTATGTGTGTGCGCATATGTATGTGTGTGTACACATATGTATGTGTGCGTGTGTGTATGTATGTATGTATGTATGTATGTATGTATGTGTGTGTACGCATATGTATGTGTATGTACGCATATGTATGTGTGTGTGCGCATATGTATGTGTGTGTACGCATATGTATGTGTGTGTGCGCATATGTATGTGTGTGTGCACATTTGTATGTGTGCGTGTGTGTATGTATGTATGTATGTATGTATGTATGTGCATGTGTGCATGTATGTGTATGTATGTGTGTGCGTATGTATGTATGTATCTATGTATGCATGTGTGTGTGTATGTATGTGTGTGTGTATGTGTGTGTGTGCACAGGAAGGGGAGGGCAAAAGCTGAGGAAAGGATTGCCCTGCAGACCTGAACTGTGACTGCAGTGTTGTTTATAAATCCCAAGAGACCACATAAACACAGCTAGTTTTCCATCTAACATGTCTTTCTAGTTCAACGTTTCCACCTCTTCCTCCCATATACTTCTTTTTCTTATGGGTATCCACCATTTTTCACTGCTACATCACAAGTCTACAGCCTCTATGATGCCCATGTGTTTCCCAACAGAACAAGTGCAATGATCATCTGTAATAAATAAATAAATAAATTTCGTGGTGGGATTATTGAGTGGTGCTACCTTTTGATAAGCAGCATTGTCCATGGGCTGGATTCAGGTGCACAACTGGCCCTAATGAGCCATCTGGATTTTTTTCCCCCAACATGGCAACAACCATGAGGCCACCACTGTACCGGATTCCCAAATTATTCACATCTCCACACACATGACTCAATGATTTATAAACGATATCACACACATGTACGCTTTGCTCGAATGCAGAATGCCACAGGAGAAATATATAATAAAACGAAAAAGCAATTTTGTTGCACAATTGTTTAGATAGTTCAGAGGAGGCCTTGTTGAGATTGCTCTGACAATAGCAGTGACTTTGGGGAAGATAAACGATTTTCAAATCAATGCGTGATGGTGATTAAACGTGTTCGTTAGCAATCGTGAAATGTAATTGCGAGCTTGAAGATAAACAACAGGGAAGTTTGTGATGCAAAATGAGGGCCGAGTAAAGCTGTGTAAGCATCATCCTCACCAAAATGGACAAAAATCATATTCAATCATATTTGCTCCTTTTCCCAATGCAAAATACTGTATTTTATTACCTGGCACTCAGGTATAAAGATATAAGGCAAAGAAAACTCATTTTTGCCATTCCACTGATATGTCGCGTCTTCGTCCAACAATTTGGCTCGATGCACGCAAGCAAAAATCATCCATATTCAACATCACTGAACCAATGAATTGAAACTTGTGGATGAGGGCACTAGATCTACCCACCTATGGCAGAACCGAACTATTAAGCTGAAAAACAAGCCAGGGTATCTTGATAACCTTCCAGAGAATGTACGACTCATACTAACGTAGGCCTGAGTGAGGACTCGCACGCTCACACAGACAGATTGCAATAGCCTCTCCTGCCCTTTCGGGTATGGCCTTAAGCAAATTTGTTTGCAGGGACTGGAGAATGTGTGCAGAGAAGTAAAATAATACGGTCTGACAAACAAAGATAAAAGAAATGGTGGTGTAGTGTTTCCAACTGGCCTGGTTCGTAGAATTTGCACTATAAAGCGGTCTGTCTGATCTACGTTTGATTTCTGATGGGATCAGATCTAACTAAAAACTGGCACATATAAATGGTGGCGTTTCCAAATGGTCCGGTTGTGGTAGCATTCTCACTATAAAGCGGTCTGGTCTAAATATGATTTCTCATGTGGTGAGACCTAACGAAAAACTGGCACAGAAAAATTGTGGTGTTTCCAAATGGTCCGGTTGGTAACATTCTCACTATGAAGCGGTCTGGTCTAAATATGATTTCTCATGTGGTGAGACCTAACTAAAAACTGGCACAGAAAAATTGTGGTGTTTCCAAATGGTCCGGTTGGTTGCATTCTCACGATGAAGCGGTCTGGTCTAAATATGATTTCTCATGTGGTGAGACCTAACTAAAAACTGGCACAGAAAAATTGTGGCGTTTCCAAATGGTCCGGTTGGTAGCATTCTCACTATAAAGCGGTCTGGTCTAAATATGATTTCTCATGTGGTGAGACCTAACTAAAAACTGGCACAGAAAAATTGTGGTGTTTCCAAATGGTCCGGTTGGTAACATTCTCACTATAAAGCGGTCTGGTCTAAATATGATTTCTCATGTGGTGAGACCTAACTAAAAACTGGCACAGAAAAATTGTGGTGTTTCCAAATGGTCCGGTTGGTAACATTCTCACTATGAAGCGGTCTGGTCTAAATATGATTTCTCATGTGGTGAGACCTAACTAAAAACTGGCACAGAAAAATTGTGGTGTTTCCAAATGGTCCGGTTGGTAACATTCTCACTATGAAGCGGTCTGGTCTAAATATGATTTCTCATGTGGTGAGACCTAACTAAAAACTGATGCAGAAAAATTGTGGTGTTTCCAAATGGTCCGGTTGGTTGCATTCTCACTATAAAGTGGTCTGGTCTAAATATGATTTCTCATGTGGTGAGACCTAACTAAAAACTGGCACAGAAAAATTGTGGTGTTTCCAAATGGTCCGGTTGGTAACATTCTCACTATGAAGCGGTCTGGTCTAAATATGATTTCTCATGTGGTGAGACCTAACTAAAAACTGGCACAGAAAAATTGTGGTGTTTCCAAATGGTCCGGTTGGTAACATTCTCACTATGAAGCGGTCTGGTCTAAATATGATTTCTCATGTGGTGAGACCTAACTAAAAACTGGCACAGAAAAATTGTGGTGTTTCCAAATGGTCCGGTTGGTAACATTCTCACTATGAAGCAGTCTGGTCTAAATATGATTTCTCATGTGGTGAGACCTAACTAAAAACTGATGCAGAAAAATGGTGGCGTTTCTAAATGGTCCGGTTGGTAACATTCTCACTACTAGGGCATGCCCGTACTATATATATATCTAAAATTATATCCCCCCCCTCTATTTACATGAAATGGTTTGGTCCATTCGCAAAGCCAAAGCGAACGGCTTGCGAGTACGGTGACAATCCCCCCCCTCTATTTACATGAAATGGTTTGGTCCAAAGCGAACGGCTTGCGAGTACGGTGACAATCCCCCCCCCCCCCCCTCTATTTACATGAAATGGTTTGGTCCAAAGCGAACGGCGTGCGAGTACGGTGACAATCCCCCCCCTCTATTTACATGAAATGGTTTGGTCCAAAGCGAACGGCTTGCGGAGTTTGGTAAAGAAATCGCCATAGCGTGCACAAACGCGCAGGAAAGCGAAAGAATCGCAAATTAGTTTTAATTAGTTTTAAAACATAGTTTAACGCCAACATAGCGGCAACATAGTTTGCCAACGTGAAATAAATGAATACGCTCTCAAATGTGCCGTCCGAGGCAGAGTCTGTTCGCCACGTTCGGCACACGTGATAGCTCGCTGCTCTCTGATTGGTTGAATCGTTTTTTGGACATAGCTCGGTAACTACTTGTCCGATTAATATGAAACCTTGAAAAGGCACATCCTCGGGTCCCCAGCAATATACCTGGCAAGTTTCAAGTATATCGGACCCGTGGTTGTCGAGAAACAGCGGTCACAGACAAACACACAGACACACAGACACACAGACATTCACACAGAGATTACTGGAATTATAGATAGATGAAGCAGTCTGGTCTAAGTTTGAATTGTGACGAGGTCAGGCCTAACTAAAAACTGGTGCTCTGTTGTCTGCTCTGCATCTCAGATCACACCATATATCACATGGGGATGTAAAACACACCGTCCTGTTTTCAATTCGACTGGGAACACAAAAAATATTCGCGGTATGTTTCACACCATCATGTGCTAGCACTCTCGCCAAATTACCTGCTTGGGATTGCAAAATTAGCAATAACCACAGGATGTAGCAGGACTGGCCAAACTTTTTGTTTGTTTGTTTTGTGCTTATGTTCTTCCCTTGTACTTTCTTGCACAACGAAGAAACAAACAAAAGTACAATCAAGTAATAAAATAACAATGGATTGATGTGTTAGAAGTTTAATACATTAACCATTCGACTGACAAGATAGCTCAGGCCTCAGAAGTAGTCTACCTGCCTTTGAGTTGTCTATCCAGGGTTCGATTCTGAATGCATCAATGAGCTCTCACCTTGCTGCTATTTTTTGTATAGCTAAATGGTCGAGGCTTGTGGAAGAGCGAGCACACTGAACGGATCAGGACTTAACAGAAAAAAACAGGATGAAAAACACGCATGTATGGAGAAGGAAACCCCAAAGAGGAAAAACTGGAAATTTAGGAGGAATTTGGATGGAGTTAACGAGGGTAGAAAAGATCATCGTTTTGGATTGCGGGTTATCTGAGATAGTGAAGAACAGCTGTCTTGAAGATCTGGAGGGAAGAATGAGAATGAAGGGGGTGTGGAAGTTGGTTCCACAGGCAGGAAAAAAGAGGAATGAATGAGTGTAGGTGAGCAGTGATCTTGGATTTAGGTAGTTTCACCAGAAGGGGGTTGATGGTGGACCATGCGAGTCCTGCAGAAACTTGGTGGGGGAGAGGGCAGACAAGGCACGGAAAGAGCAGAGGGCGAAAGACAAAAAAGGAGGTGGTATAAGATGGAGAGATCATCGACCTGTCTGCGATGTCGAAGTAATAGGCCCATAGACTCAGCTTCATTGTGGAAGATTCCAATGATCTTCCAATCACCACAGCACTGATTTTTAAGGCCTTGGTTTCCACAGAATCAAGCTGAGCAAGATGTGAGGCAGGAGCACTAGCGCAGAGGGGAGAGCAGTACTCTATCAAGCTGCGGATGAAGGCCTTGAAGGTGGAAAGAAGTTCAGGTGTGCCAAGGAAGGACTTTGTATGACGGAGGATGCCCAGGCGGCAGCTGCCTTTGGACGTCAACTTTGAAATGTGGTTTGCCCAAGAAAGATCATGGCTGATGGTGAGACCTAGGAGTTTGAATGACTGAACTTCCTCAAGAGGGTTGCTAAGAAAGTAGATAAGAGGGTTGGCCAGACGGTCCTTTTGGAGAGATAGTGAGATTGTGAGATTTGTCAGGATAGAAAGACATATTCCAAGTGTTTCACCAGCTCGTGATTTTTTAAAGGTATGAATAGAGGGAAGAAGCTGCAGCCTGACTTTCTGAAGGATGTCATGGGAGAGGGAGGAGTCATCAGCAAATAGATAATTTGTTGATGACTCCACCCTCTGCTGATTTGCTGATGACTTTGTAGGCGGGACATTGCATTAATGTGCACACTCTCCTTTCAGTGAACATAAAGCCGGGTGGCCCATCTGCTAAAATTCTCTCATGGATATTATAGATGTCCTATCCACTGCCCTACCACAATTTAAAATTCTCACCCTGAATACTGCTGGGAAAGGCAATGGCAAACCGACCGGTGTATTCCTTGGCATGGAACTGCGTCGGTAGCACCACCAATCTGGAAAGTATTAGCTCATCTCATCAATCTCATTGGGACATCATCAGACCAGGAGTATGGAGTCATCAATCATTCAGATAAACTATCGATTTAACAAATGAATGCACAGAGTATAAAGCAAAGCCAAAATGAATCTCAGTTGGAACAGTTTGTGAAGTTCAAGCCACAGAGGTTCATCTCCTGAAACGATGTGAATGCAGATAAAGGATGCGATTTCCCTGTGACATGTCACAAGTCTACTAATGCTTTGCATTGCTGTTGGTGTTTGAGGTTCTTGTTGTGGGTCGATTTTTGAAATGTGCACCCATTGGTCGGACAACTGCCGGACCACACCCACATCTGTCGCTTGACTCCACCCACCATAGCACTGAGACAAAATGATATGGCTGCCATCTTGGTTTTCTGGTGGGCATAACATTAGGCCTGAAGGCCTCTGCTGATTATGCACTGCCTGAGTTTGTTGTGTCAGCATTTGGCTTTGTTTGGGTCGAGTGTTATTCACGATGAGGAGGTTTAATCAAGCACATCAGAAAGCACAGTACTTGAGATTGCATGGTAATCAAGCATTATATTACGTAATCAAGCGTTATGTTACACAAATTACTAAAAACTAGAATGGCACTCTTGGACGTCGCGACATCCACCGATATGTCTCCGCCCACATTGTTACATCATTATACATACTTGTACCAAGTTTGATTCAAATCCATTCAGCTGTTCTTAAGTTTCAAAATTTTACCTGGACACGACCTCTGACCTTTGGTGCCGAAATCTAATGAGTTAATCTTGTCATCATAATATATACTTGTAACTTGGCCTTGTGCTTCAGCCTCGTGGAACAAGGAAATATTGTTGAGCTTTAGATTTCACAGAATCCAGTAGAAAGAGAGATCCAATACTGGGGTTCTTGCCCATAGGCAAGAGCAGTACTCCATTGAACTATGGCCAAAGGCCTTGAAGGTTGTGAGTAGCTCTGATTTTTATGCCTACGCTGACGAAGTCACCGAGGAATTTGTATTTGCGGGTTGTCCCTCTGGCTGTCCGTCCATACATTAGTGATAGTCTTTTGTTTAAGTAATGACAGCTGACTTTGATGGGCAGCTTTGAAATATGGTCAACCCAGGAGAGGCGATGGCTGATGCTGAAGCCCAGAAGTCTAAGAGACTTGACCTTTTCCAGTGGCTGACCATGGAAATAAAGGTGGATTTGTTTGGCAATCGCTCCGCAGTGACAGTATGAGACTGTGAAATTCGTCAGGATTGAAAGACGTGTTCCATTTATCAGACAAGCATCGAATCAATACCAGATTGGGAGAGAGTGATGCAGCTACTGTCTCCCCGTCAGTGGCATGGGATGCTGTACGATAAAATGTGGAAGCATCTCCAAAGAGGAAGATCCAAAATGCCACAGTAAAATACCTTTATAAAGTGCACAAAGCTCTAAATTGTGAGAAAAACATGAGTTTGGGTTTGTTGTCCCAATACTGTGGGTAATATGTAGGTTATCATGAAAAGGAATTTGGAAATCTACTGGAACAACATACGTCAAATTCGTGGGATGGTCACAAATAAGAACGGATTTTTGCGTGTACTGTATAAAGGATGTCAACAGAGGAATTGGTTTGGTCATAACACAAGATGAATGAGTCATCACACAATGAGAGTCATCACACAGCTAATTGTGACAAAGTAAAACATTCCGCCAATAGAAAATGACAATGCCAATGCAACTGCTTTTTCTAATTACAGAGCCCACCTCTTGGCAACTCAGTGATTTTCCACATGAAATGTTAAATCTCCTGGTGCTGGTAAGTGTGCAGATGGTGGGTGAGGGGTGGGGGTAGAGCTGCTGATAAATATGACCAAAGCTCAAATCCTTGGAGACAATCGGAGGGGACAGGTAAACTTGTGCCTGGCAGCAGTACCGTGAAAAAAAAAAAACAATTTCGTAATTAAAGACAATGTGCATACATCAGAGAACCCATGCTAAGGAAGTTGTCTCTGTTTGGACATTTGTCAAAAAATGTGCAAGGTGAACACAACGCGTACAATTCGGGCAAAAACCAAGGTGGTCAAAATATGTCACGAAGAGACACATCATCGCTAAACTGTCTCGTCTGTTTAAATTCCTTCAGATTGGGGATCTTCAGACTTCAGAGGATGACAAGTAACATTCCTTTTAACCAGAAAAGACTGTACTGCTAGATCACCTGTTCTGTGAGGAATTTAGTGGTTTGACGTTTCATTTCCTGTGTTAGTTTCGCCGTTGTCTCCTAAGACCTTTGCAATTCACATAAAAGTTAAACAATATCCTTGGCCTGGATGATTTATGTGTACAAAGCTCCTCCACGAGTCTTAGCCAAAAAAGGTGTGACGCATAAGTCTTAGCCACAAAAGGCGTGACGCATGGGCCTTAGCCAAAAAAGGTGTGACACATAAGTCATAGCCACAAAAGGCTAAGACATTGTTTTTAAACATTATATGATCCTTAGCCCAAAAAGGTGTGACGCATGAGTCTTAGCCCAAAAAGGTGCTACACATGAGTCTTAACCCAAAAAGGTGCTACACATGTCTTAGCCCAAAAAGGTGCGACACATGAGTCTTAGCCACAAAAGGCGTGACATATGAGCCTCAGCCAAAAAAGGTGTGACGCATAAGTCTTAGGCACAAAAGGCTAAGACATTGTTTTGAAACATTATATGATCCTTAGCCCAAAAAGGTGTGACGCAAGAGTCTTAGCCCAAAAAGATGCTACACATGAGCCGAAGCCAAAAAAGATGTGATGCATGAGCATTAGCAAAAAAAGCGTGGCGCATGAGCCTGGGCCACAAAGGGCGTGACGCATGAGCCTGGCCACAAAGGCTGTGATGCATGAGCCTGGGCCACAAAGGGCGTGACGCATGAGCCTGGGCCACAAAGGGCGTGATGTATTTTGCAATGTCTTGAGTGGTCATCAAATAATGCCCTGTTTGACAAAGGTTGTAAACCTTTTATTATTATTATTATTTTTTGTATACTAAGTTGAGGATAGCATAAGAGCTAATACATAGAGAACATATAATAAGAAGGAAACATAACAACAGTGGAGAACAGGACATCGGGAGATCTGTGAAAGGGAGAGGGCTGGGGCGGAAAACACGGGATAAACAAGATGGCCACTACAGGGACTTTCAGGAAAGAAAACGGGATTTGAAGGAGGTGGGTTTGTGGTGGATTAACGGGGGTAAAAAAGATCAAGCTACAACGAGAATGACATTCGTCGATTATATTTAATTTTCAAAACCTACGAGTAGAACGGTATTAGGTAGAGCACGTCACTCCGCCGGGCTGAACAGTTTACCTTTTGTATTCGACCGATAGGCCGGATCTGTATCTGGACCAGAACCAAAATCTAATCAGCTTGGTTTTGTTACCTACTGTTACGTGCTCCTCCCCAAACCCCGGTCACGGTGTACCTCCGAGCCCCGAAATGAGTCACGGCAGAAAGATGTGCTATTATGTGTGCCAATGACCAATGGTGAAACCACACCAATCAATCGATACAAAACCCAAGTATTGTATTAAAATCGCACAATAATAACAACTCGTGCAAGTACAAGAAAACCTCAATTGCACAGCAAACACCATATAATTCCTATGATGGTACCACCAGTTTCTTAACTCAATAACTCACGGTACTCCACGTGAGCGAACTGGAACACCCCCAAAGTCACTGTCACGACACCAGGCCAAAGTCGATCCACACTCCGGTGATCACAAGAAAAAAGGTCGTACTGAGACCTGAACCCAGGACGGCTGACAGTCGACGCTGCAGAAGAGCCGCTGGGTGAGAGGTCCGGCCGATGTCAGTCAGGTAAAAGTTCACCCAAAAGGCGATTGGGACTTCACACCTTCTGTTCACCAGACATTGACGCTGACATGAACGAGCAGCAGTTCCCAAGCGGAGAACCGCGAAGAACCGCGAGTTTCCAAGTGAAATCGACGACACACACGGGAACCAGGCGAATGGCTGGTGCGAGGTGAAATGGCTGGTGCGAGGTGAAATGGCGGATGGGCCCGTAATGGAGGCGTACCTGCTCTCCAGCAATGATTCACTTTCGGAACCAACAGCAAAACCCGTCTCGCAGGTTTATTTGCCACAGCAATAACGACACTGTCACAGAAATCCCTTTCCCGGGGAAACCAATATGCGCTCGTGACCAATGTCCACCAGCGTCCGCTCGACACCTCGAAGCAGATAGGCCTTCCTTTCCCGATCTCACTCGATCCACTCCAGGCTCTTCTTCCTCCTCTTCCGGTTTCTCCCGATCCATTTCGTTTTTCTTTTGAAACACTAATTTTACCTTTGAAGACAGTTATCTCCATTTCACACCGAAACTGTAACAATAATAGTACATGAAACTAAAAATGTTTCAAGTGCATAACAACCACAAAGATGGAAGTGACGAATCCGTAATACCTACCCAACTCATTCATCAAGTTTAGTCCGAATCTGTGCACATTTTGAGATATCCAGCTCACAGACAGACAAATAAAAACAAACGGGGATGAAAACGATCAGTGGCGGAGGAAACGATCGTGCTTCGTGACACTGAGTTACATGAAACATCCTTCCATGTGAATGATTAGCTAACTAATTTAACTCTTTTTTTCCAGACAATACATTCTGTAAAATAAATAGTCTTGCACTTGGGGATTGCAACCACCTAATATTACTATTATGATCAGTCTTTTGGTCAGACCAGGTCAGGTCAGTCTTTTGGGACTGCCACTGGTAACATGTAAGCCAGTACTACCTGTCGCATGGTCTGGTTGTCGGCGGCTAAATCGACACCCCTCACTGGCTTTGCTTGTGGGGAAGGTCACTGTGCCACCCCACCAGGACCAAAAGGGTGGATGAGCTCCTGTAGGGAGCCAACGGCCATCCTGTAAGGAGATGGCGTCTCCTAAAAAACACCCATCCGGTTTGGACCGGTTCAAGTCATACCAAAGACTTTAAAAATGGTACGTGCTGCTTCCTTCTTTGAAAAGGATGGAGCACAGACAATCCCCATTGGTTGGAATTTATGGGGAGGAGGAAATTCCTCTTGAGGAAATGCCCCACTGAGCACTCTGCGAAAAGCGGCGCCATTGTTATGACGTCGCTGGTACTTAGAGTATTCCAGGAATTGATGTTAGTGACGGCACTTCCCCCAAGCTCAGTGGCTGTGTTCAGTGTTTGTCTCGTCAGTATGTCCTTGTGTGTGTGTGTTTGTGTGTGCGTCAGCTCTATTATGATCTGCCCAAGTATAAAAAAAGGTCAACGAGACTTCCAGTTCTTATCCCTTAAACTGTAAGATACTGCTAGATAATACACAGCCATTTGGAGGAGTTGTCATCTCAGCAGTAGGAGACCTGCTGCAGCTAAATCCTGCAGGGGATTTTCCTATTTACCTTATATCTAAGGGTGGTTATGACGCACTAGTAGGTACACTGTGGCTGCTTTTCAGACCATTCGAATTCAGAGAAATTGTACATCAAAAACGTGATCCCATAATTGGCTGGGATTCTCAATAGGGATGCAAGAACCACAGGATGTCAAAGAATTGGAGAGGCTCCAATATACATCAGGCGATGCTTTTCCATCTGACACCATACGCCTGTATATAACAAACGAGCAAGTTGCCAAGTACAACACTGAGAAAATGCAACAACTCACTGGTCAACAAATCACAATCAAACCAAAAGACTGAAGATTAAGGATTACATTTGAGAACATTTATCAGGATGAGGTGGTCTTCAATGATCCTCACCATTGCTATAGCTATAGGGGCTGCATAGGAAACAACAACAACAACAACATTGAATGGATCAGTTGGGACAATTGCACACTTTGATATGAACCCACAGAAAGCCCGAAATGAAAACATCTATTAAATACCTCCACCACCAAAGGTGGATGGAGGTTGTGTTTTCACCCCTGTCTGTCTTTTTGTCTGTGTGTGAACAAGATATCTCAAAAAGTTGTGGATGGATTCGGATGAAATTTGGCAGAGACGTAGCGTATGTGACAAGGACACAATGATTAAATTTTGGTGAAGATCTGGATTCGGATCCGGCTACTAGAATTTTCTAGGTGTTTCTTCACCATTGGCAGATAGGTCCAAAAACGATACGTAGCAGGATAATTATCTCAAAAAGTTATGGACGGATTTGGACGAAACTTGGTGGACCGGTTGGGTGTCTGACAAGGACTAATCGATTCGATTTTGGTGAAGATCTGAACGTGGATTCGGATATGATTTTTTTTTTTTTTTAAGTGATTCTTCACCATTGAGTGATTGGGCTAAACCCAACATATAGCAGGATATCTCAAGAAGTTATGGATGGATTTGGACGAAACTTGGTGGACAGGTTGGGTGGGTGACAAGGACAAACAGATTCGATTTTGGTGAAGATCTGAATATGGATTCAGATACGAGGGTTATTTAATTTTTTAAGTGATTCTTCACCATTGAGAGGTCGGATGAAAAGTAATATATAACACGATATTTGAAAAGTTATGGACGAGTTATGAGTAAACTTGGTGGACGAGTTGGTTAGGTGACAAGAACAAGCCGATTCGATTTAGGTTCTGGTCCGAATCCAGATCCGGCCTATCAGTGAGATACAAAACATAAAATGTTCAGCCTGGTGGAGGTTTGCGCTCTACCGAGTGCCATTCTAGTTTACAATTTGATTGTGATGACGCTGGCAGACAGACCAGACAGAAGAGTCCACCAATCTGACACAGAGTGTTCCTATTAAGACAGTCACTGTCAACTTTTTATAAGTGAAAGTCATCCGTTCCATCAGAAAAGTCCATGTATCCAGGCATTGTGGCATTTGGTATGACTGTTAGTGGGGTGGCATAGCAACAATACTGACAACAATTGCGCATTTTTTGATAAAAAGCTCCAAATTTTACACACAGGTAGACAAATACATTATGAACAAATCTGGATATTGGCGCATCGCAGATTTGCCCCCTGCCGGCCGTGGCAGCCATTTTACAAAATGGCACCAGCAGTTTCAATAAGTTCACTGGTATGGTGAAATCTGAGCAACAGAAGGTGGAATTAAAGGCTGATTTACATATTGAAAAACATACACTTGCTTGAAACAGTCGATTGTGATGTTTATTGTTTAAATGACCTCATCGCCCATTGGTGGTGCCATCTCCTAATTCGTTCAGCCAAGAGCGAAGAGGAAGATCACCAGTGAGGTATATTTTTGCCTATCAGGGAGGTCATGTGTGAGGCCAAACTGTTACCATCAATAGAGCTACCTCCACCGACCAGCTGGGGCTGGTCCAAAACAGAAGGAGGTTAGTACCAAACCACACTACTTGTTTGTATTTCAAACAAACCAAATTGGTATCATCAGCAAGTTTATGTGCCATTGCGTAAATCAGCCTGTTAGACTGGGTCAAGTTTCTGTAAATGTGCTTATTTAAAGTGCTGAAGGCAAATCGTGTTAATTTAGGGCACACAATGTTTTTAGGGGTATTGAGGGGGTGCTGAACTCAAATCTGCCGTATGCCCAGCTCAAAAATGGCCGATAATGCCTCAAAATTGAGAAATCCATGATGGCCACCACCGCCGGGCTGAAATGTATTTATGTACATTTCTTTTTGACTAAACAAGGCAGAAACTTGAATGAAATGTGCTTTTGTAGGTTTTCATATATGGGGAATCCAATGCCATATTCAGTTTTGAAATAAAATGTGAATAAACTGCTTGAAACTCATATGTATTTCTAAAATAGTCGTTTTTAACGTTGAATAATTCGTCGACCAGTTAAGATCCACAAGCAGGTTGATCCTAGGTGTCCATGAATAATTTACTTACTTTGCAGGTTTTTTTCAGACATGTCCAATATGCTGTAATGGAATATTTGATGTGAACATCTTTGTATGTCATTGTAATTACTAACGATGGTATAATCAACTCTTTTTTATTGCAAGTCTGAATTGATCTACCGGTGACTGCAAAGATGGCTGAATGCACAGACCGTAGTCGAAAAAGACCAGCGTCACTGGAGCCACAGTTATGCCTCATATGCCAGAGAAAAAGAAGCAAAAGCTCATGACAGTCAGCAGTGATGGTTTCCAGTCAGTTGATTTCATTAGGCAACTCCGGTCGGAATTAAATAATGACAATTTCCGAGATGCAACCGATCGACTTACCGAAATACAGGGTCCGTCAGGGAGGTGTGACGATTTTCAGAAAACTCGTACACAGATATTTTTTGTCGAATTTCAATTTTTTTTTTTTTAAAGACTACATATATAATGCCATGTAATACACTGTAACAAAGACATTTTAAAAATGTAATTCATGTTTGAAAAATGACATCTAAATGGCGGCCGTTCTTGTCCAAGCATTCTTGCAGACGCGCGGAAAAGTTCCAGCATTTCTCAGCGCAGCAGCATCCCTCAGCAGTTCCAGCATTCTTTCTGCGAACGTAAACCGCCGTACGAAATCATTCTGCTGCAGTTCTTGAACCACCATGATTTTGTACGTGTGATTAATGAAGGTCCAAGTGCAAAATTCGACGAACTGATCCGTCTGACATCCGTAGGGCGCGAGCGTGCCGTACCGCTGACCGACGAGGGCTGGCCTCCACAGCTTGTCGAACCCTTTCGATGTTTTCCCGGGTCCTAACGGTTCGATCACCTCCCCGAGCTGCTCCCGGCCTCACAGATCCAGTTGTCCTGAAGTTTTTTACCCACTTCAATATTGTGTTTCAAGACGGAACGGTGCCACGCCGACCAACATTGAAGTGAGTACGAAATCTGCGCTGTGTAAGCACCACCGAACTACCCGTTTGAATAAACGTCTCGACAACAAAGACGCGATGTTCAATCGTCCACAGCTCCATGGCTACTGAAATGGCGCCTAACAACGAGTAACCAACAGCGCAGCAACAGCATGCGCTAGACCCCCCACTTGCATTGTTATACCCAATTCAAACATGAATTACATTTTTTAAATGTCTTTGTTACAGTGTATTAAATGGCATTATATATGTAGTCTTAAAAAATAAAAAAATTGAAATTCGACTAAAAATAACTGTGTACGAGTTTTCTGAAAATCGTCACACCTCCCAGCCGGACCCTGTACTTCGAGCGGACTCACCTCAACCGTTCTCATGGCATAAGGACTGCCGATCTAGTTGCATGAGTACATTTAGAATTGAAAGATTAAGGAAGGCTGGATTGAAAGAAATGAATGACCAAAGTTCGTCTGCATCCACACCAAATGCCCATCTGCAAAATGTTAGTCTACGGAGCAAAACACCTCAGATAGATTGGAAGCAGTGGATCTTTTGTCAACAAGATCAGAAAGAAGCACTTCATCTCATACAAGAAATGAAAGTCAGCAGCAGAATATTGGAAGCAGCGAAGTATAACCAATTCTTAAGAGTTCGACTAGCTTGTGTAAATGATCTCACAGCTGCAGATGGAAAATATCACACGAGTTGCATCGTCAAGTTCGAACGTAGGACAAAACGCCTAGCAAATAGGTCACTCCAGAGCACGGAGATGACGTCACTCCAGAGCACGGAAATGACGTCACTCCAGAGCACGGAAATGACGTCACTCCAGAGCACGGAAATGACGTCACTCCAGAGCACGGAAATGACGTTAGCGTGGCTTTGCCAAGAACTTGAACAATCAGCAGAGCAAGCTGATATCCTGTATCTAGTAAATGTGTGGGACAGGTACTGCACAATAGCTAGTGATGCTCAGATAGATATACCATCTTCATTTCTGAGTCGGAGGAACACTTTCAAGGACAAATTAGCTGACCGTCTTGAGGGCATATACGAAGTCGTTGTACTGCATGATCAGCCTCGAAATGAACCTCATACTGTATTGGTTCCATCCAAATTCCGGCATATTCCAACATCAGCAATGGTGAAAGACGGCACCACTGATATTAATAGATTCATTCTTTCATTCAAACATGAGGATCAGGATACGTCCCTGAACATGGTCCATGTGGCATTGCAGATCCGTGGTGACATGTTGTCACATCCCAAACCAAAAGGGATAGACATCAGCGAAGACAGAGCAATATACAGCATATCCGACAGCCTGTACATGTTCCTTAACCTGTTACTCGTAGGTGGTCAGCGTCTACTGGAGGATGATGAACTGGACGATGATAAGAACGAAGCCAGACGGCGGCTTAGAATCATAAGCATTGCTCAGGATCTTATGTACACAGCCAATGGAGACAAGTTCCTCACTCCGAAGCACATAGGAATGGCCAGTAGCCTTCACCAAGATACACGTTCGAAAGAGTTGGTGAACATGTTTCACCAGGCAGGTCATGTCATGAGTTACCGTGAGGTAATCAAACTTGACACTGCACTGACTAAGAAGGCATTGGAGACCACGGACGACGATGGTGCTGTTGTTCCCCAAAATCTAGTAAAGGGTCGCTTTGTCCATTTCTCGACGGACAACGTCGACATTAATGAGTGCACTCTGGACGGAAAAGGAACATTCCATGCCACTCAAGTGGCTACCTGGCAACACGGTCCACCTGAAGGTGATGTCCTCAATGGAATTGACATTTGCAAGACAGGAACATTCCACATCCCCGAGGCGATGACTGACATCATACCTGCACCAAACAGAGAAATTCATCCGTAAGATATATGGCGTGCCCGAGGTCGATACATGCAACAAAGCACGAGTCAAGTTGGTTTGTATCGGTCGTGCACAAGAGACTCTGCGACCAACCTCAGATGCAGCAAAGTTTCACATCATGCGTTCACACGATCAAGCAAGTGTCTGGAACCAAGCACACTCGCCATATCCTGATCTTCCTCCAGTGACCGAAATGGGATGGATGCACCTGAATGGTCAGTTAGTGCCAGGGCTACTCTCTCTGCCACCTATGCCGAAAGCTTGCAGGGAGATCACCTCATGTGATTGTACGAAGGGGTGCCTCAGCCAACGCTGCAGCTGCAGGAAAATTCACATGGAATCCATCGAGGCGTGCAACTGCAAGAAACTTGGCGACAACTGCCGGAACACTCATGACGACCGGGAATAAGTTCATGTGGGCACATCTACCTGTACACACAATGAAGGACTGTATATAACGCTTTGACAGCAGATATGATCAACTCATCCAATTCATGCACAATTAAGTAAAAATTCTTGCCATTGCGGTCATGTTACAAATACATAAATTGCTTGTCAAATGTTGGTTTACGTCGAAGCGCGTCAGTGTTATTTCAGGTACCTTACTTTGCTTCGCCAAAATGGGAATTGCATCCCGAATATGTTTCCTGCCAACATTTAAATCATCTGTAGTGTGCCTCTGGGCTTAAATGGGCGGTCTGTGTTCCTGGTGTGGAGGGAGAGGGATGGGGCTTGTGGATCTTATCTGGTCGACGAATTATTCAACGTTGAAAACAACCATTTTAGAAATAAATATGAGTTTCAAGCAGTTTATTCACATTTTATTTCAAAACTGAATATGGCATTGCATTTCCCATATATGAAAACCTACAAAAGCACATTTCATTCAAGTTTCTACCTTGTTTAGTCAAAAAGATATGTACATAAATACATTTCAGCCCGGTGGTGGTGGCCATCTTGGATTTCTCAATTTTGAGGCATTATCGGCAATTTTTGAGCTGGGCAGGGGCGGATCCAGGGGGGGTGCAGGGGGTGCGCACCCCCCCCCCCCCCCACCCCCTTCGATCCAGGATGAGGGTCTAGGTGGTGCGAATCTGCTGAACTGTTGGACCAGGGAAGAACACAAGGAACTGCAGAAACTTCCAAGAACGCACGAAATGCCGTTTCTGACGATCAATTTTTTTTAAATTTCCTGGGGGAGGACCCCCAGACCCCCTTTTATCCCCCCCCCCCCCAGCACTATAGTTTCATGCACCACTCCCCCCCCCCCCCCCCAGTCTTGAAATTCCTGGATCCGCCCCTGCTGGGCATACAGCAGATTTGAGTTCAGCACCCCTCAATACCCCTAAAAACATTGTGTGCCCTAAATGAACACGATTTGCCTTCGGGATTAAGATTTATTGAAAATTGACCCAGTCTATTTCGTTTCACACTTTGATCCTCAGATTTCTGCATATTATTTAGCTTATTGAAATTGCTGGTGGCCATTTTGTAAAATGGCTGCCACGAAACTGTCAGAAGTCGAATCTGTGATTCTCCAATATCTGGATTTTTTCGTAATATATTTATCTACCTGTGGGCCAAATTTTGTGCTTTTAACAGAAAATGCACAAAAAATGCACAATAGGTTTGCTATGCCGCCCCACTTGTGAGCCACCCACCCTATAAGCTATGCCGCCTGTAGTGACCAATATAGTTTTTGTTTTTTTAAGTGTACAACACTTAAAACATCAATCTAAAGGACTGCAGAGGTCAAACATACGACAACGCCAGTAACACGTCTGCCACTTATTCTGGTGTGCAAGCTTGGGTAATTGCAGTAAACGAGAAAGCAGTGTACATCCCAGGCATGAGCAACTCACTTAACTTTTGTGGTGTTTCTGCTGTAGAGTTTTGCACTGATGCAATCACATTTTTGGGATTTGGCCAAAAAATGTACATGTGTTCTAGTCAGGATCAACATATCGCTGGGGTCTCTTGCGAGATTTGCGGAATGAGAAGACGTCTGAAGACGGTAAGAGAAAACTTCTCCCGAAGAGTCTCTGTGACAAAAAGTAGTCAGCTCGAGCGTAGCACTTTTCAGTTTATCGTGCAATAACAAAAGCTACAAATCTGTGCTTAAGGCCCTCAATGCAGAAGAGCGACACACTAGCAGAAACAACTAGCAGAAAATAGCAGAAACGTGTGACGCATGATAGCTTCACGACAACATCTTGGAATAGTATCCTTTAAAGGATAAACAAAACAAGACAACTTCTGCAAATCTGAAACAATGGACTTCAGCACAGCCTTGACACTTCTGAAGTCACTATCCGAGTTTGTGGAGGCACAACGGAACAACTTTGAGCAATACCTGGAATCTGCGATGTCTTTAAGTTCGACAGCTAACTTTCGGTTGGAGCGGCAGCGCCATCAAAAGCGTATTGCTAACGATTTTTTTTTTTTTTTTTTTGTATATAAGATCGACGCTCATGTAAGAGCTAACGTTGATCACAAAAAGACAAACTGACATAAAACATATGATAAAGGGAGCGGGAGAACAGGATGGAGAGCAGGGACATTGGGAGATCTGTGGGAGGTAGAGGGCTTGGGGGGCGGTGGCATGGGAGGGGGGGGGGGGTGGGAGAGGGAGAGGTATAAAAAAACAAAAAACAAAAAACACATGGACACTGCTAGGATTTCCAGGAAAGAAGTCGGTATTTCAAAAAAGTGCATCTGAGACGATAGTGAAGAACCTGCTGTTGTGCTGACTGGTGAAGAGAAGTTCAAAAGTTGAATCGTTCCACATCAAGTTGACTCACACGTCAGCCATCTTAACGTTAGAGTCCATGCATATTCACAAATAAACAGCCGTTTCTGTTTTTTCTAAACGAGTGACTTGACATTTCCGCTGTTAAATACTCTCAGAAGTTTAAAATTCTAATCAGATGACGCAAACGAAGATGTCTTTGAAGAATGGGCACAGTGGCACTCACTTGTAAAGCAGCTTGCCTCCGAGCTGTCATCACAAGCTCACCTATGCCACTGCAAATGATGACCATAGTGAACGTACATAATTTTCAAACAGCATTTTCAAATGTCTCCCTTGCACGATGGATATGCCTGATGCTACCAGTCAGAAACTGCAGTGGTCAAAGGTCTTTTTCATATTTCAGAAAAGATAAAATGGACTTTGCATGTTGCAAAGGTACAGGAAAGACTGCTCAGCATTGAATCTGAGATGGTAAAGTCTGTAGATTTCTCCAGTTCTAAAAGTTTTGCTGCAGATTTTTTTTTTTGAAAGTTTTGAACATTTTGAAATGAACGTTTTGCTGCAGCAAAGGCTCGCTGAAACCTCTTTGCGGCCATTTTTCCTTTTTAATGTGAAGGCTTCCTTTTTAGTGGGATCAGCAAATGGCAGGCTGTTTTTATCCACTGTTTCTTTCATATTTTTTCATTTTTTATTTATTTTACATACACTTGTGAAATATCCTTCTGCCCTCGGGCTACCATTGCTGGTACCAAATAGTGGCAGCCACTTCCATCTGCAACTTAAACTCGTAAATATTGTAAATAAGACTTGTATACAGCTGTGTCTGTGTCGATGTGTTAAAGACTATGTCTGTGTCGATTTCCTGTCTTTTGCAATTGTTCCGCAAATGGGGTCCTCCAAATTTGTTTGGTGCCACGCCCACAAAAGTTTAATCCGGCCATACCTACAGTGTGATACTGCATTGCAACATCGTCTCGGTTCTTTGTTTAAGTGAAACTGATGTGAAAGATGCAACAAATAAGCATGACTTAGCAGACTTTACGATTACTAGCAGAGTACCCGCCCGATGAGTGATGTTGTTCCAAGCATGCAACACGTTCTTCTGCAACGTACCTTCATTGGGCAGTGTAAAGGCAACTGACAGCTGCCTCAATAGCTCCCCAAAAAACACCCATGTTATGTGCATGAAGCAAACATTTGTCTCCTGCTTATAATTCAAAACACCTCACTGCACGAAAAAACGTGCGAAAAGAAATACTGTACTGTAGAGGGTGGGGACTTGTAATACCCTCTCCCACCTGGAGGTGGTGCTACACAATACACATTTACATAGAGAAGTGGCATCCCACCACCCTTCCTTCCCCCCCCAACCCCCCGCGTTATAGGGTGACGAATGTCAGCGACCCCAAGTCCTATCCCCAACCCGCCAGTCGGAGGCCCGCAAGCTGGTCGAGCGGTTTTTGGAAGCTTGAACTTTTGGTTTAGTGCAAGGAGTTTAAACTGCCACACTGGAGGTCAGGGGAGCTTGCAACCCGATCCGAAAAAGGTCAATCAAACAAAATGAAATACAATCAATTTACTTCAAATAATGCAAAACGATACAATAATCAAATCATAAAAGTACAAGTATGACAGACTTAGGCTAGTTAAAAATTTTTTCCTGTTTATCATCACTTTTTTTCAAAAAAGTGGGTAGGGAGGGAGGGGGTTTTTTTGGGGGGTTTTTTTCAGAGTGAAATTTTAATGGATTATTCAACGCACGATATGTTTTTTTCTTAAATATACTTGATCGGACATATATGATGAAGCATGTTATGATTTCTAAACTAGTAAACCTTCGTTTGTACGCACTGATACGATTCAAATAAAGAAAATAAAGAAACCTATGTCACATTGAGTTCTGTTTACTTTTAATATTTGCTGATACATATAACAATGGGAGACCAAAACTTCGGATTTTAAGAATAATGTCCGGTTGCCATACATGTATCTATCAGCAGCTATTGCCATAGCATTCATACATATTTGACTAGAATTCCTTGCCACGAAATATCACTTCATGGTACCGGTACATGCATATTGTGCAGTTTGGCAGACATGGAAGAGGACATTAACCACATCAAAAGGATGTCTGGTTCGCATTTATACATCTATCTATCAGCAGCTACTGCTATTATAGCACTCATAGATGTATCTATCAGCAGCTACTGCTATTATAGCACTCATAGATGTATCTATCTATCAGCAGCTACTGCTATTATAGCACTCATAGATGTATCTATCAGCAGCTACTGCTATTATAGCACTCATAGATGTATCTATCTATCAGCAGCTACTGCTATTATAGCACTCATAGATTTATCTATCTATCAGCAGCTACTGCTATTATAGCACTCATAGATGTATCTATCTATCAGCAGCCACTGCTATTATAGCACTCATAGATGTATCTATCTATCAGCAGCTACTGACTAGAGTTCCACATTCGCGTTTATACATCTATCTATCAGCAGCTACTGCTATTATAGCACTCATACATGTTGAGTAGAGTTCAACACCAAGAGAATGTTGGTTGCCGTTTATTCATGTATCTATCATCACCTACTACTACATGTAGTGTAGCGCTCGTTTAATTTTTGACTAGAAATCCACAGCAATAATTATCACGTAAGGCTCTCCCGTTTGCCGATGATATTTGGCTTCTCCTTCAGAATACCAACTACTTCTTGAACATCCGAGTGGGCCTCTTCTCGGCAGTACGACTCTTCCTGCAGGTACTGCATATAGGATATGACTCATCTGTGGTACCTCAGCTCCTCAACACAGGGAACGGATTTTACTGAATTCGCGAGCGAAAAAAAAGTAGAAGATTTTTTAGGGGCGGACGACTTTTATGGGGCGGGCGGTGATGATAAACAGGAATTTTTTTTGAACCAGCCTTAATTAATTTATAATGACAGACTGAAACAATTAACACAGGCCACATACACCGATACGAAAGGCCGACACAACATCCACACACAACACTATCTAACCCAGGGAAGGGAAGGTAAGCAAAGTAATAAAATAATATTCGCAGGGAATTTAAATAAAATGTGATTTGAGGATGGGGATGGAATGGGGTTCAGGCCTGTTTGAAGAGCAGCTTCATCAACGTTCGTCAGAGCAGGCTTGGCGGGAACCAAGGTTCATTTCATCAACATTCTGCAATCCCTTTCTCCTTTCATCAACCTCCTTCATACAACACAGCAAATTCCTCAGCTCAGAAAGATCGTAGAGGTCGAGTCTCTCACACCAACAAGCTCACCGAAGCCGTTCACACCACGAGCAAGGATCGCGTTTTCACCACCCTGGCAAGAGCCGCTCTTCTTCTTCCTCTTTGTATCCTTTTCCCACACTTTCTTGCTTTAAAGAAACAGGGTTGAATCCTTCCCAAAGCTGTTTTTGTGCAACACCACGAACAGTCAAAATCACGTGGCGTAAAGGGAGTGGATATGGGGTAAACTTTAAGAAAAAGGAAAAATAAATACGAAAAGGTCCTATTTGGGGATCCACAGCTGAACTGGCACTTCTATGCAATACACCCTAAACAACACGACTCCAAAATGACTGACATTCCCACAAACGTAACAATATATATATATATATATATACAGTATATATATATATATATATATATATATATATATATATATATATATATATATATATATATATATATATATACATATATATATATATATATATATATATATATATATATATATACATATATATATATATATATATATATATATATATATATATATATATATATATATACATATATATATATATATATATATATATATATATACATATATATATATATACATATATATATATATATATATATATATATATATATATACACACTATATATACGTAACAATATATATATATATATATATACACACACACATACACGTTAGCGGACACACACACATAGCGGATCAAGGATCCGCTTCTCAAGACGTCTTAGTGCTCAAATTTGCCTCACTGTCATCCCAAAACATGGAACGAGTGTTGAGAGGGGATTTCAAGAATGAGGCAACTGAGCAACAAGTGCTTCATTTTTCTTGGTGACCTCCACCTGGAGCAAGTCATACCAGAACCTATACCCACTAACTTGGTTGGACACTTGATCACGTATATGTTTCTCATTCATGCAGAATTTTATCTTCAGGATCCTACCCAGTACATTGCACTGACCGTCAGCGAGTGTGGATCTCAACAAGAGCAGGATATTGAGATTTATGTTATTATTAGTCTCACGAAAACATTTACAAGGATACTAATATTCATATTATGCAGCTGTTACAATAAGTGGCCTAGCCTTAGATAATGTCCTACCATGGTAGCGTATAACATTATAGTGGGCAACTGCTTAGTGTGGATCTCAAAAAGGAACAGAATATTAATAAGTATATAATCAATCTCATAAAAACACAAAAAATGCCACACTACAATATTCATATTCTCTAATTATCACACTATTGTACAGCATCAATAAGTGTCATTGACTAAAACAATGTTTGACCATGATAGTATGTTATAGTGGACAATCACATAATGCAAGAATGGATTGTCATATTACCTCATCTATTACCATATTCCTGTTACCTAACAATAACTCATACAGTGTTGATCCAAAGTAACTATTTAACATAGAACAAAAGCAACGAGAACGACACTCGGTAGAGAGCACACCTCCGCCAGACTGAACCGTTTACGTGTTGTATCTCACTGATCGGCCATATCTGGATGCGGACATGAACCAAAATCGAATCGGCTTGTTCTTGTCACTTACCCAACTCATCCGCCTCGTTTTGTCAAAAGTCGTCCACAACATTTTGAAATATCGTGTGTATATATATATATATATATATATATATATATATATATATATATATATATTGTTGCGGATCTTCGAAGCCCATTCCCATTACAAAGGGGAGATTAAGCCCCTTTTTCTCCTTGGGTCTTCGAAACCGCGAGACCGAGTCGCCACTTCCGGGCAAACGTGGAAAAGGGTTTCGGGACAATTTCACACGTACCTTGAGTACCCACGCCGCAGTGGATGCGGGGATCGAGTCTCGCACGAACCACACGTAATGGAGTATGCCCGAGCGGAATGCATACCACGTGACTCATGCTGTTACTTTTCTATAGGAACCCGATTAGAGTGATCTAACTCGTACCATGCGAGGTCAATGATGGAAAAGACAAACCGGTCGAATCAGAAGGAAGAACAGGGTTTATTTACACTATTCACAGGAATTGGTAGAAGGAAAGGGACACAGGGCAGAACTTAGTCATTCTTACTAACCCAGACAATGGGCCCACTTACACACACGGGGAGATTGAAGAAGAATGTTCGTGTGCCGAACGCACCTGCTTCGGTCGCTCCAGGAACAGCTCACCCGGCGCGGCCCTCTGGCGGTCACAGCACATATCCCGGCGAAGCAGGCAGGAGGAAATCCTCACGGCGCGTATCAGGCAAAGGCAGGCAGGAGGGAAATCACGCGTCTGTGGCCCGGCATGGGTCTCCCTTTACAGCGCGCGATTAATACTGCGCGGAGCGTGAGGAGCAGGGAAAGTTCGTGTACAACGGGGTAATTCAGTTCATCGATATGACTCAATACTGACGCGCGTTCCCAACTCGTCTGTACTCATCGGTGTCTCCTCCGCTCATCTCAACTCATCTCATCTGAGGCGGGGGGCTCTGAGCAGGGTTATATGGCCCTCCCCAGCCCAACTCGAATGTTCCAAACCCCGCCTCTTACCGCAGTGGTAAGTCACTCCCCTCGAGCCCTGATTGGCGGCTCGTGCTTACCGATGGCTCCTCCTCCGCCTTCCTTCGGCCTCGGTCGACTTGTTCAGGCCTGCCGCATGGTATTTCGGTGCCAATACCAAACCAAAGCGCCATAAGGACACCTAATTTTCACTGGCCTACTCAACGCAAAACTAACACTGGAAAGGACTACGCTTACATTTACTAAGAAATAACTGAATTTAAGCGAGGCTACATGTTGTCGTGTAACTAACTAAGAGGGGAAATTAACCTTTATTACAAAACCGCAACAATATATATATATATATATATATATATATACATACACACACACTACTCACAATAAGTTCGGGATATTGGCAGGTTCTTCGGTGTGGTTGTTTTTGTGTATTAATTATGTTGAAAAAACTTGTTGGTCCTAATTCTATGGTTATTAATGAGTGTGAATAAACACAGCATTCTTGATTTCAATACCCTCACCCTAACCCGTATAAAAAAAAAAAACTCACTCCCATAATATCCCTAACTTATTGTGAGTAGTGTATATCGTTTTTGGCCTTATCACTCAATGGTGAAGAATCACTGAAATTTATTTTTTAAATCTTGGATTCGGATATTCACCAAAATTGAATCTATTCATCATTGAAACCTTTGGCAATGACACCCACCAAGTTTAGTCCGAATCACCCCATAACTTTCTGAGATATCGTGCTAGATAATGGGTTTAGCCCTATCACTCAATGGTGAAGAATCACTTTAAAAGTCTCTGATCCAGATCCAGATTAGAATCTTCACCAAAATCTGAACATTTCATCCTTTTCACATACCCAATCTCTCCGCCAAATTTCGGCTGAATCCTTCCACAAACTTTTGAGACATCTTCTTAAAATAAAAAATAAAAAAACAAGGAAACAAGGAGACCCCCAAAAAAGTTGCCATGGATACATCAAATTGGACATTTAATTAAGATTAAAATTGACGATCTTAATCAAAGCTCGGGTCAATCTGATTAAAATTCATTCTTTTTCAGATGAAAATTGACATTAGAAGTTTGACCTCGAGTTGACCTTTGACATTTTGACCTCAAAATACTTGGTTTCTCATTTCAGTGATGCACAATGTAATTTTTTTCAATGTCCAGTTTAATCGGATGAAAAATGATGATTTTTTAGATTAAAATTGATGAGTTTAGAAGTTTGACCTTGAGTTGACCTTTACCTTTTGACCTCAGAAATAGTTGGTTTCCCAATTTAGTGACTCAATATACAAATGATATGTATAATGAGGTAAAGATGAACTGATTCGATTTTTGGGGTGAGACGTCAGAGGTCATGTTAAGTAAAAATCCTATTATCGCGATAACTTGTGAACCAGTAATGGGATTTTGACCAAAGTTGGTACAAGTATGTAATGTGACGCAAAGATTAACTGATTTGAATTTGGGGTCAAGAGGTCAAAGATCAAAGTCTTTAATAGGTTTATAACTTCAGAATAGCGGAAGGGATCTAAATCAAACTTGGTGCAGGTGTGTATAATGAGGTAAAGATGAACCAATTCCATTTTGGGATCACAAGTTCATAGGTCCGAGGTAATGTTAAGTTTAAAAAATCCTGTTACAGCAATAACTTGTGAACCAGTGATGGGATTTTGACGAAACTTGGTACAAGTGTATATTATGATGAAAAGATGAACTGATTAGATTTTTGCGTCAGAGGTCATGTCAGGTACAAAATTTGATACTTGAGAACAGCTCAAGGGATTTAAATCAAACTTGGTACAATATTGTATAATAATGTAATAATGTGGGTGGAGGCATATCGGTCGACGTCGCGACATCGAAGAGTGCCATTCTCGTTTTCTTTTATTTTTGTTCCATTTCTGCTTCTTCTCCAGTTTTCCATCCAACTTATGTGATTGAGAGTTTGTGGCCCTATATCTATCCTGTTCACCTCAACCGACCCCTCCTTCCCTTTGTCCCACGATTCCTTATTTGCCTTACTCCTCGAAGTTAGCTCGATTTTGTCACTTTACCCTGCTGCAAAGCCTTGTGTTGGCCTAAGGGTTAAGATAGCTGAATTAATATCTTAGGGTCTTGAGTTTGAGCCCCTGTCGAGCCGTTAGATAACACCAGGTGGGCTGAGGCAGCCTGTCATCCTTTCAAGGTCACCAAAAATGAGCACGAGCTTATTGGAAACAGGGGCACTGCATTAGGGGCACATGCATGCTCCTATCAATGATGCAACCAGCAGCCACAGGGTGCGTAATTAGGTTACCTGAGCTTTCCACCCTGTCCCCACCTCTCACCCCCAACATGCGTACGTAACAAACAGATGGTCCCAAAGGATGAATGATCCCATCAAGTATGCACATTTCGTTTACCATATATATTTTAATTCACCTATCTTTCCGTACAATCACAAAATCATGTTGTACAGTCTTACAATTAATTTTATCAGCGAGGTCTGTCTGCAAATGGCTGTCTACAAATGTCACAATGTCTGTCCGCAGGTTCTACCCCTGTTAGTTCACTCCAGATCTACTTTTCTAATATACCGACTTCTTTCCTGGAAGTCCTAGCTGCAGACAAGTTTTAAAAACTTTTGTCCTGTTTTTTTTTTACCTCTCCCACCCCCACTCCCCTTCCCACGCCTCCCCCCCCCAAGCCCTCTACCTCCCAGAGATCTCCCGATGTACCTGCTCTCAAATGTTGTACTTGTGTGCTTCCCCCTCTCTCCCCATCTTGTCTCCCGCTCCCTTTATTTCGTCTTATGTGTCCGTTTTGTTTTTTGTCATTAATGTTAGCTCTTACACGAGCCTCGATCTTGTATCCATATATATAGAGATAGAGATATATATATATCAGCCGAAAACAGCAACTTACTCATCCCTGCACAACTGCCTTGAATTATTCTTCAAATAACAATGTGCTCCGAGATGCAGCAACTTGATTGGTCCAGTCCAGTAGCAAAAAGTGCTGAAGGAAGGCTTCTCCAAAATGAGCGACACCTTTGAATGGCAGAGGGTGGTCCACCTAGAGTCCTACCATGCGCATAAGCATGGTCCAAATGAGCGTTCAATCCAAATGGACTGAGGGTCTCGCAACAATGTGGACCCCACAACTGTCACGTTGATCACGAAGAAGCCCACGCAGCGGGAAGGACATGACAATTCGCAGCCGAGATCTTAGCATGAAAGCTCAGGCAGTGGGCATGTCCATGCCCATGGAGACAAATACATGGCTGCTTGCTCGGTAATTGGCATCCCATCACATGCTCGTGCCACAAAAGAGGACGTGTTGAGAATGATAACTGGGAACGTGATAATGGTGACATTAATATCATTACTATCATTATGACGATGTGCACGGCCATCATTTTTCAAGAATAATGTTTTCAAGACTTATTATCACTTTAAAATAGAATTACGATGAATAATAGTCAAGGTCAAGTTTTGCACACACTCTTCGCAGAGCGCGCGGTGTTTCATGACGAGTCGTTAATGCTACCGGCTGCGAACGAATCCTGGACAGGTCGCCACTCGGTCACAGCAGGTGTTGTAGGTTAAGGCAAGAATTGGCAATTTTTGCCAGTTTGCCGACAAATAATGGGCAACTTTTGCAAAAATCAATGGGGGATCTTTATTATCCACCAGAAAAGGCTGGTACGCCCAGCTTGGCATCCCTCCGAAGGATGACCCCGTGGAACACCATGGTGACGGATTATGTAGTTGGGTCAGGAATCAAACCCAGACTAGACAGCTCAAATATGAGGGCCCTATCTCTGAGCTACACTGGCAAATCAAATATGATGCCGAATCATTATTAATTATTTGATCTGACTTGCTTTGTCGTTCTTTTTTGTTCTTTTTTTTGTTGTATACAAGATCGAGGCTCGTGAAAGAGCTAACATTAATCACACAAAAAGTCAAACAGACACATAAAACATATAATAAAGGCATATAAGATCAAAATGAAGCAAGATGGACAAACCCAAACCGGACGGAGGCAAGCAATTTTTTTTTTTTTTTTTTTTAAGAACCAAATCAACGGCCTACCTTTTATGAAATGTTTGCTTGGATTTCTATCATCCACAATGAAGATGGGAGGACCAGCCTAACCGAAGGACGTTGATCTTCATAATGCAATTTCCAGCCTGTGCAGCACAAAGACGAGTTTTGTCTGAAGGTCCATTCATTCAGGAATCAGTGCTTGACGAAACAATGCACAATTCTGGAATTGTTGAAAATGAAGTTTAAAATAAGGAACACCGAAATTTTTAAATAACCGTTTATAGCAAAAAATGTAAGATGGATTCCGTCTGCATATGGCCCGGGCTAGCCGCTATGCTCATTGGAGCCAACATGAGTCAGGACCAATGGCTCCGATGAGAGGAAACCAGCCTGGACCATATTCAGGTGGGATATCATATCTCTGTTCCAAAATCACCCACTTTTTTCCTAAGGGCCATTTTGCCTCAGCCATGCTTCCTTGTTCTTGGGCCTGATAGGCCTGATCTTGACCAAAATCGAATCGGTTTGTTCTTGTCACCTACCCACTCATCTACCAAGCTTTATCAAAATCTGTCCTCAACCTTTTGAGATAATATGACACACATCATTTTTGGTCCCATTTTTCAATTGTAAAGACGAGCAACGGTACCCGCCCTATGGGCGGAGCTTCAATTGGGAGGCCCAAATGAAAAGGCAAAATATCAGAAATTGAAGGCTTTTTTATTTTAAACGATTTATATAAACATCCGTTAAATCATATCACATGCAAATCATCAAAATCTAAACAGTATTTGTAGAATTTCAATAAAAGCCACATCACTGTTCATATCGGTAAATATTATTCCATTGTGTTCGGAAAAACTGGAAAATGGGAAAAATTGGAAATTGGGAAAATTGGAAAAACAATCTAGCCTATTTTACTCCAAGGGGTCCCAGGATTACCCACCCACAATTTCGTTGCGATCGGTTCAGCCGTTTTTGCGGTACCTGGGAACAGACAGACAGACAGACAGACGTTTGGTGAATTATAGTAAGATTCTTGAATAATTCTCAATGGAGAATAATTACGTACCTTAAATTTTCATATCCGGATCCGGATGTGAATCTTCACCAAAATGTAATCAATTCGTCCTTGTAACACACCCAAAATGGCCACCAACTTTCGTTCGAATCCGTACATAACTTTTTGGGATGACGATGACAGTGTGATTCATTGCTTTCGACGAATCTCAATCTCGTGCTCCCAAGCAGGCAAACACATAGTCAACCAAACAAACATACAAACAATAAGGTGTCAGGCAGTAGCATGACAAGTGTTGACGAAAATTGAGAGAATAAATAATATTGATTCATTGATTAATTGTGTATTTAAAATAAATAAATAATAATCGTGAAGTAATTAATTTCTTAATAAATTGGCTATTAGCATACCTAAACCAACTTTCATCTGAATCTGTATCATTTGTAAATTAATTAATTAATCAAAATCTTTAATAATCAATAGATTAAATTGTTAATCAATAAATCAAAAATACCCTTTATAGCCAAATCACTTGACCACTGTCGTGTCCAGATATCAGTTTCCTAGCTGAAAAGGTGTCTGGAAAATTGAAATATTGCCCAGACGAGAAAGAGAACAAATAAGTACTTAATAAATCGATAATAATTAAGTAATTAATCAATTAATTGATTAATCAAAAAAACTGTATTAGCCAAAGCACTTGTTCACTATTGTGCTTAAATTTCAGCTTCCTAGCTCAAAGGATTCTCTCCCTCACTCTCTTCAATCCCATTCCACCCTCCAGGTCTTTAAAACAGCTGTTCACCACCATCTCTTATCTTCCCCCATCCAAAACCTTGATCTTTTCTACCCCCATTAATTCACCCTAGATCCACTTTTTTGAAATACCAACTTCTTTCCTGGAAGTCCTTGCAGTGTCCATGTGTTTTATACTTCTCCCACCTCCCCACCCCCTCCCCCACCCCCCTTCCCATGCCTCATTCCCCCAAGCCCTCTACCTCCCACAGATCTCCCAATGTCCCTGCTCTCAAATGTTGTGTTTGTGTGCTTCCCCCTCTCTACCCATCTTGTCTACCGCTCCCCTTATTATATGTTTTATGTGTCCGTTTTTTTTGTGATTAATGTTAGCTCTTTCATGAGCCTCGATCTTGTATATAAAAAAAAAAGGATGGCTGAGATATCCCCCTAACAAACAAGAGAACCTTGACCTTTGACCTACAGTATGTGGGCAAAAACATTGACAGCCTCACTTTTGTCCTTTGGAATCCTCTGGCAAAGTTTTACGAAGATAGCTGAAAGTGTTCGCAAAAAAAAAAAAAAAAAAAAAAAAAAACACAGACAAACAAACAAACAAAGACCCAAACGAGACAGACCGAAATAACAAACAGGAGTGAAAACATAACCTCCGTCCACCTTTGGTCAAAGACAATTAGTAAACAAGAAAGAGCAATCGGAGATTGCAAACCCTCGCCAGGATGTATTTTCAGTGGTTTTTAATGCTTTTGTGTTAAAACAAATATGGCGGCCGAACCATGTGACCGATGATGTCATCAATTTTTTTTTTCTAACCTAATTTATTCCCAGATTATGCCCAATAAATTTAATCTTGATCGATGAAGTTTTGTACTTGTCGAATTATGACGTCATAATGGTTCGCAAACTATGCGTTTAGTTCGCAAACCTATGGCATCATCATTAACATATTTTATTGCCCATGGAGAGTTCTTTACAATGAGCCATGTCTAAATTTTTTCTATTCAGCGCTTTCGGAGATATAGACTATAGAGGTGCAAATTTTTTCGTTTTTTCCAAGATGGCGGCCGAAGAACGTGACCTATGACGTCATAATTTTTATTATAAAATTCTACAGGTGGAGTTGCACCTATGGTGAAAATTTCCTGTCAATCGGACCAACGGTTGCAGAGAAAATCATATTTATTGTGTGCGGACAAACAAACAAACAGACAAACAAACACAAACAAAAAGAGAAACAAACACAAACAAACAGACAAACATACAAACAAAAAGACAAACTGACTCAAATGCAATACCCTCTCCTCAGGCGAGGGTAACAATGCACCAGGAATTAGTAAACTGCTCAAGCCCTCTATTTTGTGGACATGTTAACACGTCTAACTTCTGCAGTCATTACTATTTTCACCTGATTTACAAAAACATAATTATGTAACCACAAAGACATGTAGGAGGTGATGTTTACATCCATTTATTTACCAAGGTTACAAACAAGTAATTATCACAATATAGATCTTTACCATGTATGGATGCAATTATAATGCAACATATGTGGACATATTTATAAATGACGTCTAACTTGGCCTTATCACATCCAGCACAGCATAGCATCATTTATAGACCAATCATGTGGGGCAGACAGGTTGTCCAAAATGAATAATAAATCACGTTAGTTCGAGATGAAGAAAATATTTGTAAACTTTAATTTGGGAATTATTTATGCTTCATAACCACGAGTTTTTTTATATTCAGCGCTTTCGGAGATATAGAGGTGCAATTTTTTTCGTTTTTCCAAGATGGCGGCCGAAGCACGTGACATATGACGTCATAATTATTATTATAAAATTATACAGGTGGAGTTGCACCTATGGTGAAAATTTCCTGTCAATCGGACCAACGGTTGCAGAGAAAATCATATTTATTCTGTGCGGACAAACAAACAAACAGACAAACAAACACAAACAAACAGACAAACAGACAAACAAAAAGACAAACGGACTCAAATGCAATACCCTCTCCTCAGGCGAGGGTAACAATGCACCAGGAATTAGTAAACTGCTCCACCTCCATGCCCGTGGGATTTCCACGGGTGACCCCACTAGTTATGATAATATGGAGAAGGCAACATAATAATTTAGTTAAAAGGTCAAAGGTCAGCATCGCATAAAATCATCAATTTTTATCCAATTGACCTGAAATTTAAAGAATTTGCATATTGGGTCATTGAGTTGGTTCACCAAATCAAAATCTAGAAGCTGATTATTGTTTTTAGATCTGAAGCTCAAAGGTCAAGGCTGCATAAAATTATCAATTTCCATTTTGTATTTTTTTTTTAACCGTTTTCATTCTTTTGAGTAAGCGGAGGAAGAAGAAGACGTCTAAATACAACCAGATCTGGACTGGCTTTGCATTTTCAGATACTTTCTACTTTTATCTTGTTTTTATTTCGGGAATTTGCTCTTCTTGTTTGTTCACAAAGATTCTTCTGGTCTGTTCGTGAAGACCTTTTCTTTGCCAATTGTTGAACAAAAAAATATAGAGATTCTTAAAAAGAGTTTGATATTCAGAAGCTCTCTTATAACCACAATGGTTGGGATCGAGCAGTTGGACAGATTCCTCTGAGATGGATGATGCCGGTTTGGCATAATAAGGCCTTTGTAGCAGATCCAGAGAAACGAAGACCAATAGACCATGCAGTGCCCCAGATGACTTCGATCCATATGTGGTGATGCCACGAAAACTGCCAATGGCAGAATAGCACTGGGTCAGCTTGTGCTGAATCCATGCACAAAGGCATCAACGTGTGGAAAACATCATAGTGCTAGAATTAATGTTGCTGTCTCCGCAGGCAAGCTGAGGTTCAGGATCGTGACTCTCATCAAACCAAGGAGAACTGCTATATTAAACTGAGCTATCTGGATGCAGGCCACAGGTATTACAGGCTGGGGGCAGCATGGTAAGATTAATTTCCTGTCACCGCAAACTTTAAAATACAGAGCTCCTCCAACATCACAATTAGTGGGTGGAGGTTATTATGTTTTCACCCCTGTCTGTTCATCTGTCTGTCTGTCTGTCTCTGTCTGTATGTCTGTGTTTGTGAAAAGAGTATCTCAAAAAGTTGTCGATTCGATTTTGGTGAAGATCCAAATCCTGATACGATATATATTTTCATTTTATAAGTGATTCTTCAGCATTGAGATATATATATATATATACACACCACCTTTGGAGGCCATTTTTCCCCGCAGAGCAGGGGTTGGCCTTTTTTGGGCACCGTGGCCCCCTTTTTGAAGCAATGTTTTATGGCCCTTCCTGCCGCCAACCCTGTTGGTCACATTTTGTGGCACACAGGTAATCACCAGTGTTGTAAAATAATCAGATCTACAACAATGTCTCAGAAGGTGAGTTTAATCAGTATCGAACACCAGCAATATCTGAAAGAGAATTGGCAATCATAGGATCAATACATGACGAACATATGAGCAAGAAAGAGTATCATGTTCAAGCACGAGAGCAAGCGATATGAAAAGTAGTTCCCTTACCATTCTAAGCATACACGTGGATAAAGCATGATAAATGTCTCAGGACTGCGCTTCACACCTCGGAGCCAAGTTCTTATAGGAGCCACGTAGTGGATAGAAGCGGTAATGGCGCCTGGGTCGCAACATTGATACAATTTCACCACAACCAGTGAACTGGTACTGAATTTGCCGACCTCGGAAGGATGACAGGCTGAGTCATCCCCTCCCCCACCCCCACCCCGTCATTAATTCAGCAATCGACCGGGAGTGGAGCCTAGGATCCTCGGATCCCAAGCCGGCACCCTAACCGCTAAGCCAACACCAGGCTCTTCTTCACCATTGAGAGATAGGGCCAAAAACTATTTTTAGCATGATATTTCAAAAAGTTGTGCACGACTTCTGACCAAACTTGGTGAATGAGTTGGGTAAGTGACAAGAACAAGAGTATTAGATTTTGGTTTAGGTGCGGATCCAGATCTGGCCAATCAGTGGGTGACAAACCTCAAACAGTTCAGCCTGGCCGAGGTATGCGCTCTACTGAATGTCGTTCCAGTATTAGAAATATATTCCATTTGGAAGAAGGTAGAAGCCAACTTACTTGTAAAAACACTTCGTGTGACATTCACATTCCATGGTGAATCTATTCAGAATTCCATGTTTTTGTTGTCTCGTGATAGCATCAGTTCCTGGATCTTCCAGAATTAATTCACTCTAGATCCCAGCTGGCAATAGTCTTGACTAAAGAAGGCCATCTTCTATAAATGATGCTCCCTTAAGTCTTGGTTGATGTCACAGGTTGAACAATTGCAGGCCGTGACCCACATTCAACTCCATGTCCCATATTTGATGATCCATTTTTTTTGACAGTCATAGATGTAAAACTGCTTCTGTTGAGATTGACAGAAATCATTTCCCTAATATTCAGGAAGTAAATTGGATGTATTGATACAAATTGGATGTATTGATATTGATACATTGGATGTATTGAAATTGGAAACATAGATTATAATCTATGTTTTAAAACAACATTTATTAAATGATTCAATGACCAATTGAAATAGATTTGGCAATATTACTGACTTTTTAATTTCGTTTTGTTCAACTGCTCAGTTTTTACCTCTTTGAAGTAGAGAGCATAGATTCCATCAAGTTTTGTGTTGGGAGAAACTACAAGGAGCTTGTAAAAGTTATTTTAATTAATTAGTATTTAAAGGAGGCGTAGCGTTCCTGTTTAGCATGTTTAGAGTTTCCATCTAAAACTCTGGCTCGATGCAGCATCCCAGATTCAAAACATGTATTAGATAACTTGATAACTACAGATAACTTGATCATTTGTAAATCTATAACTATAATGACAACAATAATAACTAGAACGGCACTCAGTAGAGAGCATACCTCCACCTGGTGAACAGTTTAAGTTTTGTATCTCAGAGTAGGCCAGAAAATCACAATACAGAATCACATTTAATCAAAATCAATCACAGGAATCACCATAGGTCCAGTCTTTCATACCCTGATCTAACCCTCGTTTTTGGCTTATCATTCAATGGTGAAGAATCACTTAAAAAATTAAATAACTCTCATATCCGAATCCATATTCAGATCTTCACTAAAATCGAATTGATTCTTCCTTGTCACATACGCAACCTCTCCACAAAGTTTCGTCCAAATCCGTCGATAACGTTTTGAGATATCCTGCTATGTGTCGTTTTTGGCCCTATCTCCCAATGGTGAAGAATCACTTTAAAATTCTAGTAGCCGGATCCGAATCCGGATCTTCACCAAAATCTAATCATTTCGTCCTTGTCACATACGCTACGTCTCTGCCAAATTTCGTCCGAATCCGTCTACAACTTTTTGAGATATTTTGTTCACAAAAGGACAAATGGACAAACAAACAGACAGACAGACAGGGGTGAAAACATAACCTCCATCCACCTTTGGTGGCGGATATAACAAGGGTATAAAAAACAATCCATCAATATATATAATTTTATTATAACAAATGGATAAAAGAGTTAAAAAACAGCAAAAATAATATTTAAAAAAAGAATGTTTTCGTTTACGTGCACACCCTATTCGAGCCAAGGGTGTATTTACTTTTTCCACATGTGAAATTTGCATTTGTTTATTTAAATTATACGATGGACTACAAAATGTAAATGTTTCATGATATTTGTTATATCATATCACCTTCATCTGTCAATATTGTTGAAATGAAGATCAAATAGCTGTATGTTGAAATATGTTGAAAAAGTCAAAACTTTACATGGGGTGTACTTCCTTTTTCACGTGACTGTAGCAACCCCGCCACCAGGACGAGGCTCAGGTCTATCATACCGGAGGCGGGTGTAACCAGGAAGAGATATTAAGGAATCAGAGACATCTTGAAGGAGGAAAGTTTCTGTTAAGCAGATCAAGTCTGGATTGTCAGAAGCAACCTGAATGGAGGGATCAATCAGGTTTGAGCGAAGGCCCCGGATGTTTGAGGTCCATACCGTTAATGAGGAGAGAGGAGGAGCATCGGTTGTAGGACAGGGAAAGCGAGGGGTAGGGTGAGATTAAGGATGAGAGGGGGAGGTAGGGAGAGCAGTTGATCGTGTGTCAGAGATTACAGAAGTTACAAGAAAGGGAAGGATGAGGAGGACGAAAGATTTGATGGTGATGGGATGAGGCACAGTGAGGAGTTGTTTGAGGAGGGGCAGAGGAAAGTAGAAGGTTGGGGGAGGTGGTGGTATGAGATAGAAGGGAGACGAAGTGGGGAGGAGGCAGCTTTGAGGAGGAGGGGGGAGGGGGGAGAATTGGAGGGGGATGGTAGGGGAGGAGATTTGAAGGGAAGGGGTTGAGGGCGAGTTTTGAAGGGTAGGGGCGAGGGGGGAGTTTAGGAGCGGAGGGGCAAGGGGGGAGTTTAGGAGGGGAGGGGCAAGGGGGGAGATTTGGAGGGGTGGGGCAAGGGGGGAGTTTAGGAGGGGAGGGGCAAAGGGGGAGATTAGGAGGGGAGGGGCAAGGGGGGAATTTTGGAGGGGAGGGGCTCGGGGGGGAGTTTATGAGGGGAGGGGTGAAGGGGGAGTTTAGGAGGGGAGGGGCAAGGGGGAAGTTTAGGAGGTGAGGGGCAAGGTGGGAGATTTGGAGGGGAGGGGCAAGGGGGGAGTTTAGAAAGTAGATGATTAATGAAAGACGAACATTTTTAACAAATTGGGTTTATTGTGATTTTCAAGTTAGCGATCCGTTTAAGAACGATGGAGGAGGGGTGGAATGAATGCCACACACACCCGTGGAATGAATGAGAATTTAGAGCATGTAGTGAGAAAGAATTATAAGAGATTGAATTGTTTTTTTGAAGTGGATTGGGTTGAATAGGAAATTGAAAGGAGCCTTTTAAATAGGAAGAAAAACAGCGTGTTGTAATATACCACTGAATAAAACACTGCAGGGGAAAGTTTAAACATATTGTCGCGCGGACCCTTCCGGTTAAGACCACGGACCGTGGATGGACCAGAACGGATTTACTTGAGGCGACGACCAAACACGGATTCGGCTATAAAATGCGGGAAGAAGAAGAG